>NC_133620.1:60772667-61072667 GCF_048593235.1 Sminthopsis crassicaudata
CCACAATGAGTGAAGAATGCTCATTTTACTATTTGATAGTTTGGATAAAAAAGGACAAAATGATAATAAAACATGGTAAGACTTGTATTAACTTTATTTTTATTTTATTTTAATTTTATTTTATTTTTATTTTATTTTAATTTCCCCTATCTCTTATGGCTCTCATGGCACCATCATTTCTTTCATTGTTATGTACTTATTATTTTTTAACTAAAATGTTATGATTTCAGTAATAGCTAGAAAACTCATGATAATCACAGAGAGAAAAGAGACAGAAACAGAGGGAGGTGGAGAGAGAGACAGAGACAGAGACAGAGACAGAGAGAAAGAGAGAGAGAGAGAGACAGAGACAGAGACAGGGACAGAGAGAGACAGAGAGACAGAGGCAGAGTTCTGGAGGGTGGATGGAAGGGATGAGTGGACAAGGAAAGCTAAGGATGATGGAAGTAGACCAGGGAGATAGGGGGAGGTTAAATAATAGCAAAACAAGTTAAGGAACAGAATTAAAGCACAGAATCAGCAGGGAAATCAGATAGGAAAGATATGTATGTATATATGTAGGGTGGGAATGGGGTGTACATTTATATGTGTGTAAGTATATGTATATATCCATATATGTATACATAAATATATCTTTTCTTAACTGTAGGGAGTGAGGTGGGGATGAAAATGAAAAATAAAGTTGAGCAGCAGAGTACAATTTACAAGGAAAAAATATGGACATTCATGAATATAATTTTAACTGTAAAAAAATCTATATGCTTTCTTGAACTGTTAATTTGTTGTACATTTTGAATCCTCCCTGATGTTCTGCTAGGCACATGACAATGTTCTCTTTTGTTTTATTTTGTTTTGTATTTTTTTCCTGTTTTTCTTTTTTCTTATTTTGTTTTTAAATAAAATTTTTAAAAGGAGAAAGAAACAAACAGAGAGACAAGGAGAGAGAGTGAGAGGGTTAGACAGAAGAAATCTTTTTCTATTCACTCATGTTCACCCCAACTTAGCATGTTTGTACTAAAATGATGTTTTTGTATTATATACAAATATAAGGTCTTTATGTTGATGTTATTAATATGATTTCTGTAAAAATAACATATTTTAGGATGAAATCTATTCATTAAATTCCAACTCAAACATCTCCTTCATGAAGCCTTCTCTGATACTTTTGCCTCAAACTGAATGCAGTACTTTGCTTTTGAATTCTTCAAGACAATAATCAAGTGATATTGTTTATTATTATCTACATGTGTTACCTACATTTTCAGTTTATTGCTCAAATATGTGCACTGTATGACTATTTCTGTGATTCTGGGAATATCATTTAGCCTCATGAAATCAGAGATATAGTATTCAGCACAGTAAATACTTAAATGTAATTAATTATGTAATTAAATGTAAATAATTAATCACAAAGCATACTTTGGACAGATAGCACAGCAGTTAGAGCACTGGGCTTGGAATCTGGAAGATTTCTCTTCCTTCAGTCAAATCTGATCTCTGACACTTACTATCTATGGCATCCTAGGAAAATCACTTTATCCTATTTGTCTCAATTTCCTTATCTGTAAAATGAGCTAGAGAAGGACTTAGCCAACCGCTCCAGTATCTTTATGAAGAAAACCCCAAATGGTATCTCTCAGAGAGTAAGATATGACTGAAATGACAAAATAACAAGAGGCATATTTAATTTTAAGTGCCTTAATTCGTCGTTTACAGCATTATCACAGATTTTATTCTTCTTGTCAAAGTACTTTATGGTCCTTTTGGGGCAGATTAGTATTATTATTATTCCTATTTTAGAGAGGATGAAAAACTGGCCAATAGTGATTAAGCAGTAGAGAAAGCTCAAGATAAAATTAGAAATAAAACTTCCAAAACTAGAATTTAAATTTGATAGTTAATTCTCTGAAATCTGCCCTTACTTTGAGTGCTATTGCCATATATATGATCAAAGGCTTAAGGCATGGCCAGACTCTTCAATTAAAATAATAGGGCTAAAATAATACCTAGAATTACAACTGAAGCCCCAGAAGCAGCAGTATATCCACTCTATCATCCTTCTGTCTGG
The DNA here is from genome assembly GCF_048593235.1 of Sminthopsis crassicaudata. Taxonomy (NCBI): domain Eukaryota; kingdom Metazoa; phylum Chordata; class Mammalia; order Dasyuromorphia; family Dasyuridae; genus Sminthopsis; species Sminthopsis crassicaudata. The sequence continues at coordinate 60,774,736 of NC_133620.1, forward strand.
ATTATCATTCCTCATGGAAAAGAGCAATCCTTTTGGCCCAAGTGTTTGGCTTCCTCTCTTACAATGTAGTGCAATCTATGCAGAGGACATAATGAAGTAATGATTCTCTCTTAATTGGCCTTAATTTGATATGATCCTTTAGGACCAAAAATACCCTTCCACTCACTTTTTCTGTTTATTGACTGATTCACTTAGCTCCTTTGCAATTGTAGCATTTAAATAAATGCCAGAAAAGAACAAATTGTGGGAGTAAAGAGGGCTTATCTGTATGGTTGTGTGTTTCTGTGTATGTGTGCAGTGCATGTCTTGGTCTATGGGTAATGAAAAATACATATAATCCTACCCTTATTAAAGAAATAAGAGACTACATGGAGGAAACAAAAAGCAGGAACAGTTTAAGATCATAAGTTTGGAGCACCTTGGAGATCTTCAACTTTACCTCGTATTCCATTTTACAGATAAGGAAACTGAGGTTCAGATGAGTTCAGTGATTTGACTAAAGCTCTCTGGCTTGTAAGTGTCTGAGATGGGATTTTTGAAACCCCAACTTTAAAACCATGTTTTATCAGTTCTAATGCAGCACTCTTTCTCTATGGAATACTACTTTCCCAAAGTGAGTAGAGAGCTGGGAAACTTATTTTTGACCTACAGAAAATAGGGAGGGAAAGATGGAGAAGGAGAAAAATTAAAGTCATATAGATTTTGCCAAAATTGAAAGTCAAGGTCACAAAAAGAAGAGATCCCCAGGAATATGGGATCGGGTGAAAGATCAAGAAAGAGGTGAGTAAATTCCCAACAAATAACCCAGTAGTCTTGGTTACTCAACCATGGTAGAACATCCTACCTCAGGCTACTGAGTTTCTTTGACTTTTCATGAGGGCTTAGACAGAAATCTATCCAAATCAACAAACTATTTTTATATAACTCTCTCTTCACTTCAGATCAAAAAGAGGCCCTGAGATACCAGAAATTCTTTCTATTGGAATGGAGTACCTTTGTTCATATTCTGTCAGGATCTTCAGTCTTCCTTAGAATATGGATTTGGAAAATTAAAAAAAAAAAGCAAATTGTTGTCCCTTCTTAGATGATCCACTAAAATGCATGTCATTTGCATTAGTAGATAGTACAGATAAAATTATGTATATGGGAATATTTAAATTTTTTAAAGGGTCATTTCTCTCTCATTGTATGATTTCCTATGGATTATGAAAAAAAAGATGCTTTTCCTTTTCTTGACATCTGATATCTGGGTGGTTTTATGCAAATGATTTAGATTTCCTGGGCCCAAGTTTCCTCATCTGTTAAATGAGGGATTAATCTAAATGGTTTCTGAGGTACCTCCTAACTATAGAAAGGGAATAGGGAATAAAGTAAGCATTTATATGTTACCTACTATATGCCAGGCACCTGACAAATATTATATCATTTGATCCTCAAAATAACCTTATAAGATAGGTGCTTTTATAATCTACATTTTTCAGTTAAGAAACTGAAGCAAACAGGGGAAGGAAATTATGGAGAGTTGCACAGCTAGTAAGCATCTGGGACAGCACTTGAATTCAATTGTTTCTGACTCCAGCACTGCCAGCTGCTTCTAGCTTTTTAAATATAATACTCTGAAGATCATTGTGAGCACAAAAGATCATTATACTATAGCTGTGGAAGGGGTTCTCAAACTACGGCCCACCGGCCAGATGTGGCCAGCTGAGGACATTTATGTGGCCCACTGGGTTATGGCAAATGGGCTGAGGGGCAGAGACAGAGTGTGAGCTTTTGTTTTTACTATAGTCTGGCCCTCCAACAGTCTGAGGGACAGTGAACTGGCCCCCTATTTAAAAAGTTTGAGGACCACTGCGTGTAGACAATATCACACTGAGATGTGGATGAGGTTATGATTCCTAGATCTAATGCTTCAGCAAGAGTAAGAAAAACTTGAACTCTTATCTGCCCTTTACACTGACTGGCTGTGACCTTTTGGGCAAGTCATAGGACTTTTCTAAGTTTTATTTTCTTTATCTGTAAAATGGTGAGGAAAATCTTTGTTGTACCTACCTCTCAAGGTGGTTGTAAAGGATCAAGTGATCCAGTGTATGTAATATGTTTTGCAAATTTTAAAGCACTTTGTAAATCTTCACTGTTTCTATTATAAGGAATAGTATATTTGTAACTTTGCATGGATTCTAGGACAAGTGAAGGGATGTGGTACATTTTGAACTAAGTTTCTAATATCAGCTTATTTGCTTAGCACTTTCTTTTTTTTTTTTTTTTTTTTTTTTTTTTTTTTTTTTCATTAAAGCAAATGACCAAATATATAACCATTTCTCAGCAAGCCAATTAAAGAGATTACCTTTGGTAGAAAGATGAACTTTTTTCTGTGAATGTTGATTAAATGTTGTCAGGGCTAGGGCAAAGCTGGTTTCCTCTGTTGCTATATGTGATAGCATCCTTTCTTAACCACAGTCAATGGATTTTTTCCCTTGAGGTATGTTGGTTGTTGTCATACTCATTTCTGAATTATCTAACTTTCCATCAAATGTTCACTTGTGTATCTTGTGGTTACCCCATTTTATAGATGAGGAAATAATTAATAACTTATGTGACTTGATCCAAATCATAAAATAAATGATAGAACGCAGGGCCATGAACAGGAGATAGTGATCACCTTGTTAGTCTTTGAAATACTTGCCTTGAACCCAGGGCACTTAATGAATTCTTGGGAAAGATTTCATATAGAAACTAAGTGACAATCAATAAGAATATTGTGGCCCTTTATTATATGCTTCTTGTAGGCATTGTGGGGGCCACACAGAAACATGATATATGGTCCTTTTCCTGAAGAAGATTAAAGCCTCATTTAGAAGACACAATTCCTTATATTTAATATAGTGTCTAATGAGTTGCAAAATGGTTTACATAAATTGTCACTTGGTGCTTGTGGGAGAATTATGTTGCTTTTCATTTTTCCATCCCCAGGACCTGCTGCCTTCACATGATATTTGTTGAATTAAGTTGAGCAAACTACAGAGCGGTCAGTGAGGCAGAGACCTCAACATATGTGAGCATGTCATTGAAAGCAGATACCAAGGAACTGGTATGAGTGTTAAGATTGTTGTGTTAAAAAGTTTAAGTTTTGAAGTTAATAGATCATACACAGTAGGAAATACAGATTCTTTGAAAATTTCAAAAGAAGAGATTGATGGAGTTTTCAAAATCATCCAACCATCTCATTTTTATAGATGATAATAATGAGGTCTGAAATAGATTAAAATTGACTTGACAAGGTCAAGATCTAGCTTTAAAGCACATCCCTAATGATTCCTATGTTAGTGTTTTTTGTATTATAATATCTTTACTAGGTGAGTATGGTCTCTTTCTTAATCTTTTAACACATTATTCCTTGGTGGTTTTAGGAACAAATTCTTTCCAGTTGTAGGAACAGTGATAGGAAAAAGTACTTACCACTTTTATCAAGATTGGCTAATGGGGGGGGGGCAGAGCCAAGATGGTGGGTAAGACACACACACAACTTTCTAAGCTTTTCCTCACTATTAAATACCAAATTTAGCCTCAAAAATAGTGCTTGACTAGTAAAATTCACAAAGATTGAAAGTACAACAATTTATCAGCTGAAGATAATCTGGAAGATCACCAGAAAAGGTTTGCCCTGAGCAGCAGGAGTAGACCAGCACAAGCAAGGAGATGGAACCAGAGGCTAGCATACTGAGAAGACCAGGGCAGGGGCAGTCTCCATGGCTGGAAAATTTGCAGGGAGAACACTACCACAGGTTGACTTCTCTACTTTGGTTGCAAAGCAGTAGACCAGCAGAGAAATTAAAGCCAAACGTAGAATATACTCCAAAAAATGCCAGAATCTAACAGGATCTGGCTTCACTCACTCAAAACTAGGGAAGTGAGTGACTGAGCACAGACCACAGCACAGCTGTGCAGCTGTATTCTGCAGCACAGGGCTTTTGTCTGGGGCAGTCACAAATCTCTAAATCAGGGGAGCTCAGCCTAGAGCAGCCTCTAATCTTCAGGGGGTGGGGGAGGCTCAGCCTGGGGCAATAGGACTTTTGCAGCTCCACTGTGCTCCCCAAAGCAGAGACACTTTGGTGTGGGGCTCTTCACAGGGCAACTGCTAATCCCCACTACAGGGTTCTGCCTGGGGCAGTGATGCAGCTCAGCCTTTAGCCCCAAGGTAGTTGCTAATCCACACAGCAGGGCTCATCACAGGGCACTTCTGCAGCTCAGTGGTGCTATTCAGGGCAGAGACACTCTCATGTGGGGATCTTCCCAGAGCACTTCTGCAGCTTGGCCACTCTTAGCAACTTGTTTGCTGGACAGCTACTGTCCATCAGTCTATGCTTGCTCTACAGAGGAAGCTGGTAACCCCATTGCCCTGAAGGCAGACTTTAAGGGCATTTAAAAAATGAGTAAGAAGGTCAAGCGAATGCTTACCATTGTCAGCTTCTATACAGAAAGAGAGCAGGCTTTCAACCTGAGGAGACTAATAGCAGACAGTATCCAGACAAAACCCCAAAGGAGGATGTAATTGGGTCCCCATCACATAAGGTTCTCCTAGAAGAAATTATAAAAGATATTAAAAGAGAGCTAGAAGAAAAATGGGGAAAGGAAAGAGAAGTTATGCAAGAGAATACAGAAAAGGCTTATAACTCACTTGAAGAAAAATTTGATAAAGTGGAAAAGAAAACAACTTCTTGAAATATGAATTAGAAAAGGTAAAGAATTCCCAGGAAGTATAAGGAAACAGAATTTGTGAATTGGAAAACATAAAGTAGAACAAGAAAGTAGAATTTGCGAATTGGAAAAAGAAAAAAAAAATAGTGAAATAGAAAAAAATTCCATAGAGCAAAACAACTCATTTAAAAACTCAATTGGACATATACAAAAAGAACTTTAAAAAAAGCTAATGAAGAAAATAACTCAAAAATCAGAACTGAAAAAATAGAATTGAATGATTTGTTGAGACACCAAGAATCAGTCAAGCAAAACCAAAAAAAGAAAAAAAAGAAAAGAAAAAAGAAAGAAAAATTAGAAAAAAATGTTAAATATGTACTTGGAAAAACAGCAGACCTGGAAAATAGATCTAGGAGAGACAATCTGAGGATTATTGGACTTCCTGAAAATTATGATGAAAAAAAGAGCTTAAATACTATTTTATAGGAAATCATCAAAGAGAACTGCCCAGAGGTGATAGAATCAGAAGGCAAAATAGGCATTGAAAGAATTCATCGAACACCTTCTGAAAAAGACCCTAAAATAAAAACTCCAAGGAATATTGTGGCTAAATTTCAGAACTATCTGTATAAGGAAACAATATTACAAGCAGCCAGAAAAAAAATTCAAATACTGAGAAGCCACAACAAAGATCACTCAAGATGTAGATGCTTTCACATTAAAAAATTGAAGGCCCTTGAATCTGATATTCTGAAAAACAAAAGAACTTGGAATGCAACCAAGAATGAATTACCCAGCTAAGTTGAACATTTTCTTCCAGGGAAGAAGATGGACATTTAATGAAATAGATGAATTCTATTTATTTCTAAGGAAAAAAACAGAACTAAACAAAAAATTGACCTCCGACTACAGGACTTAAGAGAAGCAGAAAAAGGTAAAAAAAAAACTCTTGAGAACTGTATTTCTGATATGGGTATACATAAAGAGGGCATGTATAATTTGATATTACTGATATAACATAAAAAACAGAAATAGAAATGGAAAGGGGATAGTATCTGAAAAAGGGAAAAGGGGAGATAAAAAGAGGGAAACTACATCCCAACAAAAGGCAAAGGAAACCTGTCATATCTGAGGGAATTTAGAGAGGGGGAGGAACATTGTGTGCATCTTACTTACATCAGAGTTGACTCAAAGAGAAAATAAATGACATATTTGGTTTACAGAGAAACTTTTCTCACCTCATTAAAAAATGAGAGAGGAAAAGGGAAAAGGAAAAGAGTAATAAGGGAAAGGTACAAGAAAGGGGAAGGGATTCAAAGAGGGTGGGAGGGATTCTAAAGAGGGAGAGCTGTGTGAGGCAAGTGGTGCCCATAAGTTTAATACTGGGGAAGGGGGTAAGGGGATGTAAGAAAAAGAAAAGCATAATCTGTGGATACTAAAATGGCAGGAAATACAGAATTAGTAATTTTAACCATAAATGTGAATGGGATCAACTATAAAGTGGGTGGATAGCAGATTGGATCAAAAGCCAGAACCCTACAATATGTTGTTTACAAGAAACACATTTAAAGCAGGGAGATACATACAGAGTAAAGGTAAAAGGCTGAAGCAGAATCTATTATGCTTCAGGTGAAGTTAAAAAAGCAGGCATAGCCATCCTTATCTCAGATCAAGCAAAAGAAAAAACTGACCTAATTAAAAGAAATAAAGAAGGAAACTATATCTTGCTAAAGGGTAGCATAGACAATGAAGCAATATCAATATTAAACATATATTCACCAAGTGGTATAGCATCTAACTTCCTAAAGGAAAATTTAAGAGAGTTGCAAGAAGAAATAGAAAGCAATACTATAATAGTGGGAGATCTCAACCTTGCACTCTCAGAATTAGATAAATCAAACCACAAAACAAATAAGAAAGAAATTAAAGAGGTAAATAGAATATTAGAAAAATTATGTATGATAGATCTTTGGAGAAAAATAAATGGAGACAGAAAGGAATATACTTTCTTCTCAGCAGTTCATGGAACCTATACAAAAATTGACCATATATTAGGACATAAAGACCTCAAAATTAAATGCAGGAAGGCAGAAATAGTAAATGCCTTCTTCTCAGATAACAATGCAATAAAAACTACATTCAACAAAAATCTAGGGGTAAATAGACCAAAAAGTAATTGGAAACTAAATAATCTCATTGTAAAGAATGACTGGGTGAAACAGCAAATTATAGACACAATTAATAATTTTGCCCAAGAAAATGATAATGATGAAACATCATACCAAAATTTCTGAGATGCAGCCAAAGTGGTAATAAGGGGGAAATTTATATCTTTAGAGGCTTACTTGAATAAAACAGAGAAAGAGAAGACCAATGAATTGAGCTTGCAACTTAAAAAGCCAGAAAAAGACCAAATAAAAACCCCTAATCAAATACTAAACTTGAAATTCTAAATTAAAAGTAAAAAATTAATAATATTGAAAGTAAAAAAAAAAAACTATTGAATTAATAAATAAAATTAATAGTTGGTTTTATAGAAAAATCAATAAAATAGATAAACCTTTGTTAAATCTGATTAGAAAAAGGAAAGAGGAAAATCAAATTGTTAGTCTTAAAAATGAAAAGGGAGAATTTTCCACCAATGAAGAGGAAATTAGAGCAATAATAAGGAGTTACTTTGCCCAACTTTATGCCAATAAATTTGATAACCTAAGTGAAATGAATGACTACCTCCAGAAATATAGGCTTCCCAGATTAACAGAGGAGGAAGTAAATTGTTTAAATAGTCCCATTTCAGAAAAAGAAATAAAACAAGCTATTAATCAACTCCCTAAGAAAAAATCCCCAGGACCAGATAGATCTACATGTGAATTCTACCAAAAATTTAAAGAACAATTAACCCCAATGCTATATAAACTATTTGAAAAAAATAGGGAATGAAGGAGTCCTACCAAATTCCTTTTATGACAAAGACATGGTACTGATACCTAAACCAGGTAGATTGAAAATAGAGAAGGAAAATTTCAGATCAATCTCCCTAATGAATATTGATGCTAAAATCTTGAATAAATATTTGCAAAAAGACTACAGAAAATCATCCCCAGGATAATACACCGTGACCAAGTAGGATTTATACCAGGAATGCAGGGCTGATTTAATATTAGGAAAACTATTAGTATAATTGACCATATCAATAACCAAATTAACAAAAACCATATGATCATCTCAATAGCTGCAGAAAAAGCACATGATAAAATCTAATATCCATTCCTATTAAAAACACTTGAGAGTATAAGAATAAATGGACTTTTCCTTAAAGTAATCAGTAGCATCTATTTAAAACCATCAGAAATCATCATATGTAACAGGGATAAAGTACAACCATTCCCATTAAGATCAGGAGTGAAACAAGATTGCCCACTATCACTATTACTATTCAATATTGTATTAGAAATGCTAATAAGAATTGAGAAAAAGATTAAAGGAATTAGAATAGATAATGAGGAAACCAAATTATCACTCTTTGCTGATGATATGATGGTGTACTTAAAGAACCCCAGAGATTTTACTAAAAAGCTATTAGAAATAATCCACACCTTTAGCAAAGTTGCAGGATACAAAATAAACCCAAGTCATCATAATCATAAGTTATCAGCATTCTTATATGTTACTGAACAAAATCCAACTGTTACAGTTACAAAAAGAAATTCCTTTTAAAGTAACTCCAATAATATAAAATATTTGGGAATCTATCTGCCAAGGGAAAATCAGGAACTATATGAGCAAAACTACAGAACACTTTACACACAAATAAAGTCAGATCTAACCAATTGGAAAAATGTTAAATGGTCTTGAAGAGGGTGAGCAAATATAATAAAGATGACAATACTACCTAAACTAATCTATTTATTTGGTGCTATACCAATCAGACTCCCAAAAAACTATTTTAATGACCTAGAAAAACATAACAATGTTCATATGGAAAAACAAAAGGTCAAGAATCTCAAGGGAACTAATGAAACAAAAATCAAATGAAGGAAGCCTAGCTGTACCGGATCTAAAATTATATTATAAAGCAGCAGTTACCAAAACCATTTGGTATTGGCTAAGAAATAGACTAGTTGATCTTTACTAGCCAGAACCTGGAAACTAAGTGGATTCCCATCAATTGGAGAATGGCTGAATGAACTGTGGTATATGAATGTTATGGAATATTATGGTTATGTAAAAAATGACCAGCAGGATGATTTCAGAAAGGCCTGGAGAGACTACATGAACTGATGGTGAGTGAAATGAGCAGGACCAAGAGATCATTATATACTTCAACAATAATACTATATGATGATCAATTCTGATGGACATGGCCCTCTTCAATCAGTTCCAATAGAGCAGTAATGAATTGAACCAACTACACCCAGCTAAAGAACTCTGAAAAATGAGGATGAACCACTACATAGAATTCCCAATCTCTCTATTTTTGTCCACCTGCATTTTTTATTTCCTTCATAGGTTAATTGTACACTATTTCAAAGTCCAATTCTTCTTGTGCAGCAAAATAACAGTATGGACATTAAATACATATATTGTATTCAACATATACTTTAACATATTTAACATGCATTGCTCTACCTGTCATCTGGGGGAGGTGGTGGGGGGAAGGAGGGGAAAAATTGGAACAAAAGGTTTTGCAATTATCAATGAAAAATTACCCATGCATATATCTTGTAAATAAAAATCTATAATAAAAAATTAAAAAAAAAGATTGGGTAATGGGAGCTAAGTTTAAATTAAGTATAAATTCTATCTGACACACTATGCATGTTCAACTGGGGCATTGGTAGGTGATTTAACCCCTTTACAGAGTATACTCTGGTTCTTTTTGCATATATTTCTTAAAATCTAAGAGGAATTTATGTTTAATTTTTAGGGAATTGGCCAAATTAAAAATATCCTTTGCAATATACCCTAAATTTTTAGAAGTGTAATATAAATGACTTATTCTCCCCCTCAATTTAGAGATACGTATAACCTAATAGTAGAAATAGGTAGCATTTACACTGTGCCTTCAGCTTTTAGAAATGTTTTTCAGATATTGTTTTCTGGTTTAATATACAGGTATACAACTAGGAAGCATGGGAGATAGGATTCAAATGTAAGTCTCTACTGATGTCAAATCCATTGTTCCTTCCACTATACTATGGCAATCTAAAAAGTATTTTAGAAAGATTAAGTTGATAGTAGAGACATAGTAGTGGGCATCATGAGTATTGTATCAAATCTGGGAGAAAAAAGATCTCATTTCATATCCTCTCATATAAACCATCTATGATTGATCAAAGGGCCAATTTCCAAAGTCTCCTGAACCTGGAAATAAACAATTTAAGGTGAGTGATAAAAGTATAGTTTAGCATTTGCTTTCTTCTCTGTAAAAATCGGTACCACAGAAACTTCGTGGCACCTTAGGGTAATTTTCTAAGCTTAAAATGAGTTGACAATCTCCATAAATGTAAGGAATTTCCACAGGTGAAGTTTCCCCACATTGATAAAAGCATGGTTCTGTACACAAAAATCTGACAATGATTTGCTAATTATTGGAGTGGGCAGAGACTGTTCTCAGAAAACCAGCTGCAAGCTATTACAGTAATCCTAGTGGGAAGTGATAAGGTTATTCACAAAGATTTCCATAGTGTTATAGACTATTAAAAGCTGGAAAGGGTCTTACTGATAGTCTAATCCAACCTCACCATTTTGCAAGTTAATAAACTAATGCATACAGAGAGAAATGTCCTGCTTAAGGTCACATAGATAGTTGGTAGTAGAGCTGGGACTTAATTCTAGCTCTCTGGATTTATAATCTAGGATGTTTTTCTATTTTAGAGGGAAAAAAAAAACATAAAAAGCAATGAAACCAAGAGACATTTTGAAGAAAAAGTTCAAATGACTCTATGATGGATAAAGGAATGAAGTTTCACTTTTTTTTTGTTTTATTTTGTCTGGGTGGTTCCAAGAAAGATGATAGAGATAAGGGAGTCAGAAGTGGGAGGTGTTGTTCATAGTGAGAATGGAATGACAAGATTAGTTTTAAACATAATAGAGTAATGATGAATCACATAAATGAAGGAGGTGGCAATGAGAATCTTGGAGCATGGCCTCAGGATCATTTCAGAAATATGGCATTAGGAGTAATTCTCATAAAATGAAAAAAAAGATGGTGAGAGGAAGCAGATGGAGGCTAAAAGCAGATATTCGAAAAGCTAAGCTTTGACTCATGAGAATGAGATCCTCCTGAATAGTAACATTTTTTAGATTCTTGTGCTGTGTATTTCCACCAGGTTGGAATCAGTGACTATATTTTATTAATTATAAACATATATATATATATATATATATATATATATATATATATATATATATATAAAACCACTTTAGGGCACCCATTGTTTTTATTAATCATTGTAAAGATTTAGTGTTGGAAAGAAAGAATAAGGAGCATATCATAGAGTGGCATTATCCAAGAGCAGATGAAAGTTTCTGGAAACAGCAGGTAGCTAGTGGTTTTTAGCCAGCCCGATATGTAAAGAAGACAAAGAAGAATGATGATGAAGGAAAGGAAAGGGCCAGTGGATTTGGCAATTAGGTCACCAATGATTTTTGAAAGAAATTTACATAACATAGGAGGATTAATCTAGAGTTCAGGAAATTAAGTAGTGGGTAGAAAGAAAGTGAAAATAGTTTATATTGACCACTCTTTGAGGAAGTGTGGCAATTAAGGGAAGGGCAGAAATAGGACATTTGCTAAAGGTAGTAGCAAGGTCAGGTGAAAATTTTTTTCTAGCACAGAGATCAGCTATCACTAATGGCCTACTCTGACACTTAATTGGAGGTGATTGTGGGCTAACTAATACTAGACCAGTAGAACCCAAAGTTTGGCTGATCTTAGCAAGATTGAAAGGCTATAAGAATAGAATTGGCACTGGACCATGTATCTGCCATGTAAAGATTAACTAAGCAAAAAATCTGATATGCAAAATAAATGGTTTGGTTCCAGGTCATATTTTTTTCCTTTTCTGGCCACAGCAATCCATGAAGACTATCTTCTTCCTTCCTTCTTTCCTTTCTTCCTTCTTCCCTCCCTCCCTCCCTCTCTCCCTTTGTCCCTCTGTCCCTCCCTCCCTCCCTTCCTTTATTCTTTCTTTCCTTCCTTTGTTCCTTCCTTTGTTCCCTCCTTTGTTCCCTCCTTCCTTCCTTCCTTCCTTCCTTCCTTCCTTCCTTCCTTCCTTCCTTCCTTCCTTCCTTCCTTCCTTCCTTCCTTCCTTCCTTCCTTCCTTCCTTCCTTCCCTCCTTCTCTTCTTCCCTTTTTTTCATTTTTATTTCTCAAAAGCAATCCATGAAGACTATTTGCTAAAGTGTTAAGGTAATTATCAGTGGAGTGTGTATTTACTCTGAGGAAAATCACATATCTTTAGAAATAGCAAAGTAAGAGAAGTTCTGAGGATATTTAAAACCAATAAGGAAAACTAGATGGAAGATTACCAAAAGGGAGGAAATAAGTATGTAGCTCATAAACTAAAGGAACTAATGCACATCAGGAAATAATTACTTTAAAGAAGACAGATGTCTCTTCTTCTAAAACTGGAGAAGTGTGTAGAAACAAAGATTAAGTTACAGAAGATCAATCAGTCAATCAGCAAGGATTTATTAAAAACCTACTATTTGCCAAGAATTGTGTTAGAAACTTGAATACAAAGCAAAAATTAAATGGTCCAGCCTTTAAGGAGCTTACATTTCATTGGAGGAACATAATTGTGTATATACACATATATATGGAAAATATTCCTGGTAGTTTTAGGAGGAAGACCATGATCACAGGGTAGAAGGTGGCACATAAATTGGATTTGAAGGAGAGGTTAAGGATTTTAAGAGGCAGAAATGAAGAGGAACTATATCCTAGTGAAGATCAGTTAAAAGTTCTAAACATTTTTGATGAGCTAGAAGCTGAAGTGATCTGTTGCAATAGACTCAGAGGACTGAGTAAAGAAAAAGGTCTGAAACTACAAATGTGGGGCCCTTTCTAGGCAGTTGGACAAATCATTGGATAGGCTGTTGGATTAGGAGTCAGAAAGACCAGAATTAGAATCTTCCCTCAGAAATTTCCTCTTACTAATTATGTGACTAAAGGCAAATCACAACCTTACTGAGGCTCAATTTCCTCATCTATAAAAAAAGGAGATGAATATGGGACCCACCCTACAAGATTGTTGTGAGGATTAAATTAGATGATCCATTTCGAACATTTAGAAAACTTTAAAGTATCATAAAAATTGTAGCTATTATTTTCTAGGATTTTTGTTGTTGTTCTCCCTACTCCTACTCCTCAACCTTAGGAGAGTATTTCAATACTTGGTTGGAGCTGTAATGTCTTTATTACAGAGATTTTCTCTATGTGTTCTCCTATACTAATTTTATCTATTTATTCTTTCAGAAATCTTCCTTAAAAGATCCACACAGTGATGTAAAAGTTATTCTCTAGTTCTTTGTCTGTTACATGAGTATCAACATAACACTCAGACACCCAGGAAAAAGAAGTCATTTTGCTTCCTTGAGCCTCATTTTCCTTATCTGCAAATGGGGTAAGCAAAATGGATTTAATGATCTCTCAAGTCCCTGTCGGTTCTAAATCTACACTCTTATGAATGCTTGATTTCAATTGCTTTCCCTGGAAATTGAGTAAATATTTCCTATGTGGCAGACACTAAAAAAAAAAAAAAAAAAAAAAAAAAAAAAAAAAAAAAGGAAACAGAAACATAATAATTTCAGATAGAAGGGAGATAGAACAACAATATAAAACTTGATTAAGGATAAATGTAAATTAAGGAGGATATTACTAAATGAGGCAATCATCCTCAGATAACAGCATTAAACTCATATACTTTCCCTATCTCCACAGAGTCACTTTAAAGAATGATAGCAACAACTGTAACTTTTGGCTTCTTAAATGTTCTTAAATAGAATATAATATTTATATATATATTTTATTATATGTATCATATATACATATATATGTATATATATATGTGTGTATATATATATATATGTATATGTATACATATATATATATGTATATATATTAGAATAGAATATAGCCTTTGTGGAAGAGGTTATAGAAAGAGGCATTATATTTACTCAAATATACATATGTTGTTATTTTTCAGATGTATCTTACTATGACTCCATTTTGAGTTTTCTTAGCAGATATTGAAGTGCTGTTTTCTTTTCCAGCTTATTTTATAGATGAGAAAACTGGGACAGCCATAGTTAAGTGACTTGTCCAGGATCACTTAGCTAGTAAGTATCTGAAGTCAGATTTGAACTCATTGAAATATGGAATATGAATCTTCCTGATTTCTTTTCCCTGGGTGGCTTAGTGTTATGTTGATACTCATGTAACATCCAAAAATAGTTGCTATTCACTTTACAGATAAGGAAACTGAGGGAGACAGAAAGGTTAAATAACTTGTCTACAATCACAGAGCTGGTGTCTGCAGCAGATTTCAACTCAATCAAGCCTTATTGATTCTAAGTCTCTCCACTATCCAACTATCTGTCTAAAGTTAGGTCCCTTGAGGGAGGAATGAGAAATAAGGAGACTATGGTCAGAAATGGGAAGATGTCAACCCTGAGAATTTCCTTATGAGTTCCCCCTCTTAACTTCTAACAAGTGTAGATAGGACCTTGTTTTGTTTATTTTGCTACTTGTCAGGAGAATGCAATGCTTATCTTTCTCTCATCATTGTAATTAGTTTCTTTTAGCAATCCAGTTGAGATTTCTATAACCATTCAGCAAAACCCAAGAGATCTATCTTTTTCATTATATCCAGCCTCCAGCCCTCCTCAGTTTTCATCAATAATGTTTTCTCCTTTAATAACAAATCCATATTTTTAATTTAATACACATACTTGTCAGAGAGAGGATGTCTGCTCTTTGAAGGGCAGTCTTACATTTTAGTTTTTGTATTTCAGTGCCTAAAGCAATGCTTAGCTCATAGTCATCTCAATAAATAAATGTTTGTTGATTAATTGTATTTTTTTTGGCACATGGGAAAACTCAGTACACTGTGAGAGCCCTGCCCTCTGTGAGTCAAAATGATGGGAATGCTCAATAAATTAGATTAATATGTCAGAGAATGTTTGTTGCCATATATATTTGACATTTTTCATCCTTCCAAAGAGATGAGGTTTCTAATCCCTCTACAAGACTATCAAGGGAAATTCAATTTTTGGTTTCCATTTTAGTTTCAGGTTATTCATCCTATTCCTTCACATTCCAACTTAGGTAATAAATATCTGCTCCAGGTACATGTGGATTCCAAAGAGAATCTTGCTCTTGATCTGGTTAAAGCAGGATACTTCTGATAATTTTTTAGTGCTTTATCCCTCTTGATAATCCTACCAGCTTCCTACCCTACAATTCATTGTTGTTATATTTATCTGTGCTTTGTTAAATTTAATATTTTGCATTCTTTCAAGAAAGTTAAGCCTTACAATAAAGATCCCCTTTTTATTGTCTACAGTATTTTCATATGTAACAATTGGATCTTTGAGGATAGATAAGTAATTGAAGAGAAGAGAAAGGCAGGAGTGAGGGGAGAAACAGACTATTATAGGCAGTGACAATATGTACAGAGACAGTGACACTGAGAGAGACAGAGAGGAAGCATTGGAGCAAAGGAGATTCAGATATCCCTTTAAAACTTAAAACATACACATACTTAGGAAACAGAATTGAAGAGTCTCTGTTGCCAAAATAATAAAAATAATAACAATAATACTTCTTAGTATTAAAAAAAGAAAGGATTGAATGTCATTTATACTTTGACTAAAACTCAATAAGAGTAATGTGGTAATTTTCCCAGCTAAGCCTTTCATTTCTAATTTTAGAATGAAAGACCTTGTCTCCTAAGAAAGGAATTTCAAGCATTAGGGAGCAGGTGGAGGAAGTGTTTTGGGAACAGGGGGATTTTCTCTTTGCTCTAAGAATCATACTCAACCTAAGCCAGGCCCTGAAGGTAAGAAACAGAGTAGCTTAGAAAAAGCTTTAGTTTATTTAGAGTGGCTAAACATCATGCTTCAGAAGGAGAAATGAAGTTTCAATTGAGTTCTTAGTCCTTAAAATTAATCTGTTCCATTTCATCCTTCTATTTCAATCCCAGATACACAGAGGCAACATTCTCACTTAGCCTTTTAAATTCAAGTCATTTATTAAGCACTATGTGCAAAGCATTGTGTCTTTATGTAGCCTGGGCCTCCCCTTTCCTTCCCACCCTCAACCCAAACTCAACCCAAAATGTGATGATCAGTGATCCTGGCTTTCTCATTCAGACCATTTACAACCTTCTGGCCTAGAGTTTCTGTTGCCAGAATTTCTATTGTTCAATACTTCCAACATTAGAGATATTTTCTTGGAAGGTGAGGAATAGGTAGTCACTCAAAGTGGGATGGAAAAAGGACTGGAGATTTTCTCTTGGTTTCAGAAGAAGGAGTGGATTACTCTATTGAATAACCAATGGATGCCCTTTGGAAACTGGCTCTCAATGAGTCTGTGACTTGTGCATGGTCATAGAGAATAACTTTTGAGGTCAGATTTAAACCCAAGTTTTCTTGACTCCAATTTCAGACCTTTCAACAACACTGCCTTTTTAAGGCAATGAAAAAGTTGAGAAAGTTGAAACTTAGAGAACTTAAGTGACTTGGCCATGGCCATTTAAATAGTAAATCCCATAGTAGAATTGTAATTCAAATCTCTGCTGATTTCAGAACCAGAGCTTTTTTCTATGTCCGCTGGGCTGGCCCAACATATAGTGATAACAGATGCATCATCACTGCTGTTATGATGGCCTGTTATCTTATTCTCAAAAGGATGAGGCATGATCTGGAAGATTTATCTTTTCTTTCCTTGCCTTTGATCCTTCTCTCTCCAAGATTCTTGTACTAAGTAAACTCTAGTTCACAAAAAAGTTGCCTCTAAGGAGACAAACAATAATAACTATTCCTGTAAATATTGATAGTAATGATAATTGCAATTAACATTTACTCTTGTTGCTTTATGATTTCTAGGTACCTAGGGGGCATAGATAGATAGATAGATAGATAGAATAATGGTGAGGATAGATAGTGAGAAAATAAGATTTGGATCCGTACTGTGTGACTCTAAACAAGTCAGTTAAACTCTGCCTCAGTTTTCTCAACTATAAAATGGGAGTCATAAAACACCTACATCATAGGATTATGAGGATCAAACAAAATCAGATATTTTTATAAAGTGCTTAGAATGGTTCTTAATAAATAGTAGGTACTTAAAAATATAAAAAATAAATAAATTTTAAAAATTATAAAACTTCTCCCCGTATAAGGCCATTTTATGTGTAACTTGCTTGCTATTACAGTATGGTGCCACCAGGGGCAAGCTAAAGTCTTGATAATTAATATTGTGGTCCAAATAGCTGTTTTATTACAAGCAATTTAGTGTAAAAGCATAATTTTACAATTAACCATCCATTTATAACTAAAAAGAAATAAAATCAAGTCTTTAAAATATCTAATCCTCATTTAAATGTTATCTTAGAAAATCTAACATACAAAACAAGATTTTTAAAAATAAAATTAAATGAATATCTGGTTATAGATTGTCATCTTTCTGACTAATATTTAACTATCATCAAGCAAAGCTCAAACTCACTTTGATGTGATCACTGATCTAGAGTTGCATTTCTTTCAACTCATCCTGCATCTCTTAGTTCTATTGCGCATACATATATTAAGGGCTTCGCACATGTATACAATTAGGTGGCTCAATGGATAGAGTACAGGGGCTTGGAATCAAGAAAACTTGAATTCAAATGTGACCTTAGGTACTTGCTGTGTGACCCTGAGCAAGAAACTTAATCTCTGTCTTAACTCTTAATTAATCACTTAATCACTAGTGAAGGAAATGGCAAATGGCTCTAGTATTTTTGTCAAGAAAATTCCCTGGACAGTATGACCCAGAGAGTCACAGACATGACTGAAAAACAGCATGTGCACAAAACTCATCGGACACTAGAGAATCTAAAACCAAAAAATGAAATAGATTGGTTTCAACATCTTCATGAACAAGTAAGTAAGAAACACATATGAATTAATTATAAGATAATAGAGCAATAAAAACTAAGGGTGTAGTGAGAGATTAATCACCAAAGGCCTGATGTAAAAGATAGCAAAAGAACTATTCTTCAAAGAAAGCTAGAGATTATGAGAGATACAAGTGACAAGTGTGTTCCAGATCTGAGAAACAGACTGGATAAAGTTACAGGAATGAGAAATCAGGGTGCCATTCATGTTTGGGGAGTAGATAATAGTTTAATCTGGCTGGAATGTAGAGTGTAGGAAGGGAAAGTAATACAAAATGACTTGAAACATAGTTAGGCGCCAAGGCCTTTAAATAACAGTTTGAGTATTTTGTATTTTATGCAGAGAGCTTTAATGAACGTTTTGGGGTAGAATGTGATATGATCACATATGTGTTCTAGAAGCATCCTTTTTTCAGTTTTTAGAGACTTGATTGGAGAGAAGGAAAGATTGGAAATTTAGGAGACCAATTAGAAAACTATTATAATACTCTAGGAGTCTCTTAGCAACATAGACTGAGTATCACTCCTAGTAATTCATGGAATGTTGTTTGTTCTTTGTTCTCCAAGAGGACCATCAGGGAGGTGGTGCCATGACAGGCAAGTGACCTGGATTGAAGTGAGGGAAGGCTGTGCAAAGTCCCCTGCCTCACTTTCCCCTTCAGAGCCATCTGGGTCCAGATCAGGACGACTGGAGATGGTCTTGGATGCAATGGGAGACCCAGGACTTTTTAAAATTAAGGTCTTCAACAGGTCTCAATTTGACTGAGGACATACCCATTCAGTGATTAAGGCAGGTAATGTTATGCCATGGTCTCCTTGAACTGTTCTTCCTCAGTTTCCCTACACTAGTTTCCCTAATTGTTCTGACTAAGTTTCCCTGGATTGTTCTGTCTCAGTTTCCTTAACTGTTCTGCCTCAATCCCCTTGGTTGTAAAAAACCCTCTCCAGTCCATTAAGACAGAGAGCCACTGCTCTGAGGTTATAAATTGTTAATGTAAGATTCAAGATAAGTCAAGATCAGACTTCCTGGCTCCTAACTCTTTCTGCCCTCAAGAATTTATGGCACTACCCCTCTCTGAACATATCAAAAGATAAGACTATCCCAGATACCTTATTGACATCTTTATTTTTGTTTATTCAAACATCCAGACTCTGGCTTCCTAGTAAGAGTTTATAGCCTCCCCCCACCCCATCCTACTAGAACCAAATGGTCTGGAAACTTACCACTCTTTTCTTTCTTTGTTTCAAAGTCCTATAAAAGACTTGAGATTCTCACATTTGCCACTGGATACTTTGAGATGAGAGTCCTGTCTAGTCAATTATACTCTCCAATTAAGAAAATATTAAAAACTTTCTAATCTCTATTTTGCCTCAGTTTCTCCAGCATTACAGTAAGAAATAAGGCAAAGAATCACCTCTTTCACCTAATCCAAAAAAAAAAAAAAAATCTAAATAAACAGTAAATGGGTGGAGGGAAGGTGAAGGAGGAGTCAAAAATGTCTCCAAGATTGTGAGTTTGGGTGAGATGGCAATCCTCTCAAAAGAAATATGACAAGGAAGTTTAGGAGAAGAATAGATTTGGAAAGGTAGCTATTGTCGAGAGAATGCAATGAGTTCTGTTTTGAATGAGCCATATTTGAGATGATTATGGAACATCCCAATAGAGGAACTAAACTGTAATGTAGGAATGGAGTAAAAGACATAGATTAGGGCTGAATGTATACATTTATTTAACTTATATGGGCCAGTGTTAACAAAGTCTAGGGAAAAGAGAGCATCCAAAAGGAAAGGGGTGGTAAACAATGTCAAAAATTTTAGACACTAGGTGGGAATACTAAGGAAGACTACTGGATTTAACACTTGAGAGATCATTGCTAACCTTGAAGAGAGCATTTTCAGATCTATAAGGGTGATTGTAAGCTAGAATACAATAATTCACTAGAGTACAAGTGAATGAGATATTAGTGCAAAACTAGAGAATGCAGATAGCTAGTGCAAACCACTTAGAACTCTGAGCTATTATTTTGGGATCTATCATCAGATCTCTCCTTCCTCTGCCCCCATCCCTGCCACAACTGGGACAAATGAGTATGCCTCCTCACCCTTTCCAGAGAAAGAGCAGAAGCATTTTTCCATTCTTACACCCTCCCTAGGGCTCTATTGAAATCAGTTTACTGTGGATGTTTGCAAGATACAAAAAATTGTAAAGCCATCCTTGTTTAGAGGGGGGTTTTTGTTTGTGTTTTTTTTTGTTTGTTTGTTTTTTTACCCAACTAATGGATTCAGTCATCTCACTTTCTAATTCTTTCATCTTTTTCTGTTTCAGATGGCATGAGAAATCCATTAATAACGCAGGAGAAAAATGTTGCTTCTCTTTACCAATCCCTGTTCCTTAAGATAGGATTTAAATTTAAGAATACCCCAAAGAATAAAGCTGTCTACTAGCATAATTTATCTGTCCTAGAGATAGTATACTTAACATTTTTATTTCAAAGTAAAATGATAACATCTACCTATAATTATTTGTCTTGGACCATTTGCACAAATAGGAGAAATTGTAGTAAAACTAAATATAAAAAAAAAGGTCTGGTCTTTCCAGTGTTAATTAATGCTTTTCCTAGAAACAATCCCATCTTGTTCCCACCTTCCATCTATCCTAGAGATAATTTGATGGGCATATATATATATATATATATATATATATATATATATATATATATATATATGTGTGTGTGTGTGTGTGTGTGTATATATATGTATATGTACATATACACATATATATATGTACATACACACACACACATACACACACACACATATATATATATATATACATACATATATATGTTCATATCTAAAGAAATGAACTATTCCCAGGGTTCAAAAAATTAGAATCAATGACAGTGATACTCTCATTCCTTTTTCTTTATTCCACAAACATTTACCAAGCTCCAACTATGTGCAAAGCATTAGGTTTCAGTAGATTAGAGCTATATTTCCATTAAATAAGTATATGGTAATAATGGTACTGAAAATGCTTTGTCCATTTTAACTTCATAATAATCCTAGGAGATAGACAGTATAAGTTCAATTATCCCATGTTACTGATGAGGAAATAGAGGGTCAGAGAGAGGTTATATGACTCCTGGTCATACCAGGAATAGGGCAGGGCCAGAAATCAAAAGAGATTTCAAATCTAGAGTTGTTGTTTTCTTTTTTCCCACTTAGACCTATTAATGTTTTGCTTCATATGTATATCAGTAAATACATACATATTGACAAAAGATCTAAAATTTGTGTACAGTGATGTAGCAGGAATTTTTTCACACCTGGAGCAGCATATATTGGTGATCAGGGCTGCTTTTATGCCCTTCTAGAATAAGTAGTTGCATATATTTGGGGGCACAAGGATACCTATTTTCCCTCAAAATATTTTTCCCCTAAAATGTTTTCTCTGTCATTAAGAGATCTACTCTGTTGTTTTAGATGGCACATCTTAATACAAATTTGCTCCTACTGAAAGGAGCAAATCATTAACAACTGTTATAGTCATTTGACTGTAGATCATAAGTACTTTTTAGGCAAGTGGCTTTTATACTTTTAAATTCAAATGTACCTTCCTCAATCCCAACCAACACTGAGTACTGACAAGTACTGGACTGGACAAGCCTCTGTTAGTTGATCGTGATTCATACCTCAGTGAGAACTGCTCTATCAGAACTTTCTTCTAGTAGATGGAAGGATAGAAAAAGATAGAAATACCAATGAATGAGGATGTGGGGAGAATTTTGGAACTTGGAATATAGCTAGCAACAGGACCTATATAGTTCACTTCAGAGAGTAATATGAGATTGTCTGGCACCTGAAAGAAAGGGAAGATATAGAATGAAGAGAAAGAAAGAGGAAGTAAAAGGGTGAAGGAAAATTGTTGAAGACTTTTGTTTTCTTCATAATTGTAAAGAGATTGAGACACTTGGTGAGGTGGAAGGTAGAAGACCATATTAAACTCTCAAAGTTCTCCTCCCTGAGAGTTCTGAAGGGTTGGGAAGGTGTGTTTGTGTGTGTGTGCATTTGTATGTGTTTTTGTGTGTGTATGTGTGTGTGTGTGTGTGTGTGTGTGTGTGTGTGTGTGTGTGTTTGTCTCTCTAAGGACAACCTTCTAATTGTAAGAGGCAATTGAGGATTATAGGATTGTAGTTCTGATTAGACCTGAGAGACCATTTAGTCACTAATTAATGGAGTTTATTAAATACCTAATATGTGCTGGAGACGATGATAAATGATAGGGATATAAAGAAAGGCAAAAATGGTTCCTGCCTTCATTCTAATAAGGGAGACAGCATATAAATAATTGGGTACATGGAAGATGTGTACAGTATAAATGGAAATAATTTCAAGATGGAGGAATTAACAAAAGGTGTGGAGGGATGGGTGGGAGAGAGAAAACTAGGAAAGACCTCTTGCTCTATGTATCTTAAGGGAGGCCCGGAAATCCTAGACATGGGAAGTGAGAAGGGAGAGTTATCCAAACATGAGGAACAGTCAGAGAAAAAATATGGGAAGAGTGATGAAGAACAAACTGAATCATAACATTCATAGGAGGTCAAATCAAATCAACAAGCATTTTTAAATGTTTACCATGCTCTAGGCATGAGACTAAGGATTGAGAATATAAACATAAGCCAAAAAAAAAAAATAAAGCTTATATTCTAATGGGGAAAGACAACATATAAAAGGAAACTGAAAAGTAGGAAAGTGGATGGGTGGGAGGTAAGGAAATGATGGAAAAAGTAATACAGAGACTCAGGAGCAAAACCTGAAGAGAAATGATGGAGTAAAGATAGCTGGAAATTTTTGAGGGAACTGGTCAATTAGGGGAAGGGGCTACAGATTTATAGAGTTATCTTCTGGGGTGAGAAAGCCACAGAGTCCTAGTGAAGGTCCAGGAGGAGAAGGTTACCATGATACCGTAGGAAAAAAAGAATCAGGAGCAAAACCTAAAAAGGAAGAAAAAATGAACAAAACTGGAAGGTTATATGGGACTTTAAATTCTAAATGCCAAAAGAGGAGTTATTTGATTGTGAGCGTAATCATGAGAAACTGTAGTTTGAGTCAGGGATGTCATGGTCAGATATGTGCCTCAAGAAATTCTATTTGATAGCTGTTTAGAAGTATAAGATTTTGCCACTTGCCCCCAAAAGTACTTATAATATGAAGTGAAGGCAGCTTGATGGCTCAATGGATAGAATGTCAGATCTAGAGTTAGAAAGAATTATCTTCCTGAGTTCAAATATAGCTTCAGATAGTCAACTGACTATAACAATAGTTAATAATCTACTCTTTTTAGGAGTATTTGCATTTTAAGTGATATCAGCTAACCCTAAGGAATAGATCTCTTAATGACAGAAAAAAATATTTTAGGGGAAGCCTAACTGTAATACACCTAACCAAAAGTTAGTCCAAACATGAGCTGATAAGAGATTGCACCAGTGATGGCTGCTTGAGTTAGGAGAAATACGCATATATCTGAGAGATGTTCTGAGAGTATGGAAAAGATAAGATCTTACAACAGATTGCATATATAAGGTGAGTGAATCTGAGTGACATATAAAGGTTGACATTGAGGTTGCTAGTTTGAGTGACTGGGAGAGTCCAATATTTTTATTTTACAGTGGTGGAAATTGAGGTTGGGAGATTTATAAGACTTACTTAAGGTTGTATAATGAATTAGTAAGCATCATCAGAATCAGGATTTGAAGCCAGGTCCTTCAACTAGAAAGATGGTGATCTTTCCACTTTTTATTGTACTGTTTTCCATGGGGGGGGATTCAGGCATTCTAGGAATTTAAATTTAAATTCAAAGGACTTGGTGTGAATGGTGTGGAGAAGAGAGAAAAGAGGAATCAGTCTGGCTGTGTGCATATTTCCTCTTGTGTCATGGCTGTGGTGCAGGATTGGGGCTTTGTGGGACTGATCCATCAGACTTAGACAGTATATACTCCTATAGGGAAACTGGAAAGTCAAATGTAGCCTGCCTAGCCTTGCTTCCTATTTTGATCCTTTAGAGATGATGGTCCAAGCTCCAGATATCCTTAAAAATAACTCTACCTTGGGGCAAGTAGGTGGTTCAGTGGCTAGAGCACCAGCCCTGAAGTCAGGAGCACCTGAGTTCAAATTCAGTCTCAGTTACAACACTTCCTAGCTGTGTGACCCTGGACAAGTCACTTAACCTCAATTACATCGGGAAAAACCCCACAAAACTCTATCTTGTTGGCTTCCATGTTTGATTCTGCTCAAGATACCTAGGTTATATATGTGCCAAAATGTTTGTGGTAACCCTTTTCATAGTAGCTAGAAACTGGAAGATGAATGGATGTCCATCAATTGGAGAATGGTTGGGTAAATTATGGTATATGAATGTTATGGAATATTATTGCTCTGTAAGAAATGACCAGCAGGATGAATTCAGAAAGGTTTGGAGAGACTTACATCAACTGATGCTGAGTGAAATGAGCAGAACCAGGAGATCATTATATACTTCAACAATGATACTGTATGAAGATGTATTCTGATGGAAGTGGATATCTTCAACATAAAGAAGATCCAACCCACTTCCAGTTGATCAGTGATAGACAGAAACAACTACACCCAGAGAAGGAACACTGGGAAATGAGTGTAAATTGTTAGCACTACTGTCTATCTACCCAGGTTACTTATACCTTCGGAAGTTAATAATTAATGTGCAACAAGAAAATTGGATTTACACACATATATTGTATCTAGGTTATACTGTAACACATGTAAAATGTATGGGGTTGCCTCTCATCGGGGGGAGGGAGTAGAGGGAGGGAGGGAGGGGAAAATTTGGAAAAATGAATACAAGGGATAATGTTATAAAAAATTACTCATGCATATATACTGTCAAAAATGTATAATTATAACATTAAAAAATAATAATAAAAAAAAGAAAACCTCAAATGGGGTCACCAAGAGCCAGATAAAACTGAGAACAATTGAACAATAAATGATTATTGACAGAAAAAAAAAAAGATGCATAGGTTAGCTAGGCTCTGCCTAGGTTCTGCACAGGTCTGAGAAATGATAAGAGGGTCAGGTAAAGATTACTTTGTTTTAACACTCCCAGAAGGGAAAGAATAGTTATGTTCATACTGATGTCAGCACTGTTAACAGGAGGAGGAAATAAAGGCCTGTGCAAACTCATCTCTCTTTTCTATGCTATTCCTGTGCTTTCTCCCATTGGGTCTTTAACATCAAGACACTCAACCTAAATTGAGCTTTTTATTATTCCTGTCAGTAATCACAGAAGCATGGATTTATCTGCCAATGATCATAGGAGCATGGATTTAGCAGCTGAAAGAGCTCTTAGATACCAATAAGTCCACTTTCCTCTCATTTTACAGGTGAGGAAACTGAGGCACAAAAAGAATTACATGACCTGTGCAGGGTCATAAAGCTAGTAAGGATTTAAGTCAGGGTCTTACTAATTCCATGCACAATATTGCACTGCTTTTCCTGATGGCGAGATCAAACTCATCATCCTATTTCTTAAGTTTTCTTTTTAAAAATTTCTTTTAGGATCACCAAAGAAATCTGAGCAGTCATCAAAAAGGCATCCCCCCCAGGCTATTTAGCAAGTGGATAATAAATATGAAGTTTTACATAATATAGAGAAAAGTCAATTGTAGAAAGCTGAAACTCCAAAAAGGTATGCTTGAATCAGACAACCGAGCACTTAAGGCTAGTTACCTATTCGATGTGAGACTATGATTCTACTAGCATATATCTGCATAAATGGCTCTCCTCCCCATTGGTGCTTGCTGAATATTTGATATTAAGATAATTGTAAGCAAGGATGGGGGGGAGGTCAAGGTCACTTGGTGGCAAGATAAGAAGGAGAGAAGTTGGTGACTCAGAACTCCAGAATCAAGGATTCTGCTTGGCTGCCTCCTTTACTTCTCTCCCTAAAGACCAAGGAATTTAATTTATCCTGACTCTGGCTGACCCCAGGCCCTCCATGGAGCTAGCCCACATTTTACAGTCAGTAATGATAGTCTCTCAGTAAAAGTAACTCTGGAAATCTGCTGGGGGGGGGAGAGAATTCTGAATTTTTAAAACTTTGTAATAGGGGTAAATCCTAGCTGTTCTCAAGAACTAATTGCCTATGCATTACTCACTCAAATTTAGAATTTAATTCAAATTAAAAAATGATATATTCTTAAGACCATATCTCCTGGAAACTGACTCTCTGGCTGATCTCTTTCCTGACCTCCCCTAGCCTTTCTTGCAGGTTGGCTTTGCCCTTTCCTAAGATTTCAAGTTCCCTGAAGATAGGGACCTTTTTTTTTTTTTTTTTTGCCAGAGGATTTATCCTCTGAGAAGTGATATTATTGCAGTCATAGAGGACACACAAATGAGAAGGGGATTTCTCTTTCCTCCCTCCACCCCCTCACAGTGCACAGTTTATTTGTATTGTTGTCCAAACCCAGCCAACCCTCTGCTTACTGAAGGTGTGGCCTGCTGACTAATATTAGAAACAGTACTTGGGTTTTTGACTATTCAACCAGTGTTCCAACCCCTGGGACCACAACGACTTGATTCAGCTTAAGTCACTGACTCTGCAGGCCATTGGAATTTCCCTGTGCTTTTGAAAGGGATGAAGGGACTTGGGGACAGGTTGTAGGGAGAGAAGTATGTTTTTAGGGACTCCTACTTTATATCACCTCTCTGTCTCTTCTTCTCCTTCTCCTTCTCCTTTTCCTTCTCCTTCTCCTTCTCCTTCTCCTTCTCCTTCTCCTTCTCCTTCTCCTTTTCCTTCTCCTTCTCCTTCTCCTTCTCCTCCTCCTCCTCCTCTTCCTCTTCCTCTTCCCCCTCCTCTTTCTTCTTCTTCTCCTTCTCCTTCTTTCTTCTTCTTGTTGTTGGTCTTCTCTATTCTCTTATTCTCTCCTTTCCTCTTTCTGTCCCTTCTTTTCTTTTTCTCTCCTCCCCTCCCCTCTTCTTCTCTGTCTCTGTATTTCTTCTCTTTGTGTTTCTCTCTTCCTTTCTGTGTTTGTGTCTCTTTCTCTCTTTCCCTTTTTATGTCTCTTCTCTGCTCTTCTCTTCTTCCCTTCCCTCCCCTCTCCTCTGTCTGTCTGTCTCTCTCTTTGTCTCCCTTTCTCTCCCTCTCTATCTATCTGTGTGGATATATATACACATACATATTACAGTGTGACTACAATCTAGTAGGTGCTTAATAAACATTTATTGATTGAACTATTGTGGCAAAATTGACAGTATTTTATTCAGGATGGAACCCAAGAAAACCAAAATTCTGAATAGGTGACAGGGGAGAGGTTAGAAGCCTTGGCAAAAATAGAGAATTATTACAAGTTCATGGGTAGCTGGCTTATGGCATATTCCATTGAGTTAGAGTAACTATTGTTGCAGATTTTAACTATTGACTACTAAGTATCACCTGGGCAGTTCACAGAACAGAACATGTAAGTTAGATACAGTGTCCATAGCTTTCCTTTCTGATCCAAAATCTGAGGCAAAACTTGAAATAGTAATAGCCAAAATAATAACTTGAAATAATAATGATAAAATTATTATTGATTGGTAAAGTGACATCCCTACATTATTTCGTTTAATCCTCACAACAATCTTAGGAGGATGGTGTTCCCACAATCCCCTTTTAACAGATGAGACAATTAAGGGTGAGACATTTTAAGTGACTTGATCCAAGTTCATATAGCCAGTAAGTACCTGAGGCTGGATTTGAACTCAAGTCTTTTTGACTTCACACCTAGCATTCTATTCACTAGACCACTTAGTTGCCTCTGGGGCTTATATGTGAAAACAAATACCATTGTAAGTCATTTCCATTTCCTGCCTCTGGTCTTGATTTATCCCCCAACCTCAAACTGTGTTGAGATTCAGGATCCTTTTGAGGATGAAACAGTTATTCTGATTGTTTATGTTCCTGCCCATGTTTTGTGACAACAGGATCAATGTGATGTTCTGACATGACCTGGTATTTGTACTACTTTTTTATTTTTGGTGCTAATTAGCAATTTGGTATAGTAGAAAGAACACAATTTAGGCTTCAGTTTAATTATATCTTCAATATACTAAATTGCAAACTCCTTATAGGCAGGGACTGTATTTTGCCACTGGGTTTTTTTTTTTTTTTTTTGTTTGTTTGTTTGTTTGTTTTTTTATTCTTTTTGGTTTTTTTTTTTTTTTTTTTTTTGTATCTCCAATGTTTAGCATGGTGTCTGGCATGCCATAGGTGCTTAATAATGTTTACTGAATTGAATTCAATTGAAATATTAGATCTTGGGCCAGTCACAACCTCCTTAAGCCTCTTTTTCTTTATATACACAATGAAAATGTTAGATTTGATAATACTCTAAAGTCTCCTTCACTTCTAAATCTATAAACTGATGGTCCTGTATCCTGATTTTAAATCCTCTTCTATGATTTTGTACCTCTTTGACCTCATTTCCTTTCTCTCATCCTTATTTTCCTAATATGGAAAATGATATTGAATAGATGATTTGGAGGATCATTGCCTTGGACTTTGTTTTAGCCTCAAAGTGTTAGTTTTTCAGTAGTTTATGTCTTCTTTTCCTGGCTATGCTTTGAATCCTTAACATCCTTTGATGGTAATCCATACTTGTTGACTGGTTGAGATTTATGTGATTTGGGAAAAAAAGGACAAGATCAATTAAAACATGGACTGTCTCTGACCTGAAAGACATTGGATAATAGGGAGTACATACAGTGTTAAAGCAAAAAAAAAAAAAAAGTCAGAAAAACTGAGAATTTATTTTTGTATAATTTTAAAATATACTACAGGGGTATATATATGTACACACACACACACACACACATATGCTGAAATCAACACATTTGTTTTGAGTAGGTTTTTAAATTTTCAGTATGAGCATTTATAGCTCAGAAATAAACAAGCACTACAAATCAGAGTTTGATATGTTATTTGGTTGAGTGTCTAGACATCAGAT
The DNA here is from genome assembly GCF_048593235.1 of Sminthopsis crassicaudata. Lineage (NCBI taxonomy): Eukaryota > Metazoa > Chordata > Mammalia > Dasyuromorphia > Dasyuridae > Sminthopsis > Sminthopsis crassicaudata. The sequence continues at coordinate 60,803,624 of NC_133620.1, forward strand.
TGTGAGGGAAGAAATTTTAATAATGCATATTAAACTTCAAAGTGTGTCATGGGTACAATTTTTTCTTCCCGATAGTTCTTTGTTAAATAATTATTAGCATAAAATGATAGGATACTATGATATATATGGATGGACATCCAAATAGTAAACAGTGGGAATCAGGAGAAAAGTCACATGAGGAGAAAGGACTATAAGAAGGCATGATTGAAGTCAAGGGGAGAAGGAGATGGCCTTGGTATTGGTTAACTCTGGAGGCCCACACCTCTGAATCTAGTAGATGAAAACACTTCACTTTGTGATGAATATATGATTCATAGAAATCAATGAGGTATCTACCACTATACATAAAGTATATGAGGATTCTTCCACACTGGCGAATAATTTAGCTTTCTTTTATTCTTTTCAAAATCTTACCAAGTATGGACAATGATATTAGAGATAGCTGGTACCTGGATTATTTGGTACAAAGCAACTAATTGTTGTTTGTGGCCTAGACAACATATATGTTTTAAGTAAGAATTCTGGGAAAAAGTCCCTAGGGCTCTCTCTCTAAGGCTGTTGAAGAGTGGGTAAAACTTGCTGACTTATAAGAAGACTGGAAAGTATTAGGTGATAAATGTATTCATACTTTCAAGTTGGTTAATGCAAAAGAGTAGATTACTGGTGCAGTTGGGAGTGCTACCCTTGAAGAAAAGAATGTGATCTATACTCTTGAGAGAAAAGATCATTAGTGCATCTTCTGACCTCCATGATTGGAGTGATTGAATTTGATAATCTTGGAAAGGCCCTCCAATTTGGTTTGACTCCAAGATTGTAGCCCTGGTTAATTAGGCCCCAGATGTTATCTCAGATAACTACCCTCACATAAGCATCTATACATTGCCCATGGCAATCTTGGGGCAATGTGGGTAGCAATAACAACAATAATTAGCATTTGAATTGTAAAGTTAACAATGGCTCAAAACCAGTGGCAGCATAACACAGTGGAGAGAAAACTAGTCTTGGAACCCAGGATCATCTACCTTCAAATTCCAGACAAGTTTTTTGGCCTCTCTGCTTTAAACCAGTGGTTCTCAAGATATGGTCTGGTGTCTCTAAAAACCTTTCAGAGGGTGTTCAAATTCAAAATTAGTTTTTATTTCTAGTAGGGTAAATATTTATAGATACAACCCATGTAAACAAAAATTCATTGGATTTACCCCTAATAATTTTTAATAGTATAAAGATACTGAGAACAAAAGTTTGTGAATGATGGCTTTAAGCAACTCCTGTTCTGGCATGGTGGATTCCTCATCTGGAGTCAGTCACTAATTTATTCTAGAAATGGTGCAATACCTGCCCTGAAAGAGCTTATATTCTCATGGGGAGATAAGCAAACAGATATTGATAAAACTTAATATCAGAGGAAAGACTTTAGCATTGGGGAAAGGGAAAAGGTAAGGAAAAGGCTCTTGGAAAAGGTGAAATTGATACTGTCTCAACTAGAATCAAGCAATGGAGATGAAAAAAGAAAACATTCTAGACTTGGGTTACACCAATCAAATGACATTGAATTGGGAAATGGAAGTATCATATGTCAGGAATAACAAAAAGACTGGTAGTAAGACTAGAAAAGTAGGAAGAAACCAGGTTGTTAAGGGCTTTAAAAAACAAACAGAAAAGTTATTTGATCCTGGGAATAATAGTAATCCATTAAATTGTACACTCCTTGAGGGGAAGTACCATCTTTTTCTTCTTTTTGGTCCCCCAAATTTAGTACAATGTCTGGCATAGAGTCACTGTAGTTGATTGAATATGTGTGTGTGTGTGTGTGTGTGTGTGTGTGTGTGTGTGTGTGTGTGTGTATGAGAGAGATGAAGAGAGGGAGAGAGAGAGAGAGACAGAGACAGAGACAGAGAGAGAGAGAGACAGAGAGACAGAGAGAGACAGAGAAAGAGAGACACATAGAGGCAGAGAGAGTCAGACCTGTGCTTTAGGAAAACTAGTTTGGCAGTTTAGTGGAAGATGAATAGAAGTGAGGAGAGATGTGAGATAGAGAGGACAACCAGAAAGCCATTGTCCAGGTGTGGGATGATTAGAGATGATATTGATTGCTGTGTGACTGGGGAAAAGAAAAAAGAAAAAATTGTAAAAACTTTCATGAAGGTCATAAGAACAATATTTCCTACCCATAAATCCCTCTCTAGCTGCACAAAACACACACACACACACACACACACACACACACACACACACATACACACACACGCATAAACACACACACATTATATACTGCACATACTACATATAGGTATGTGTAGGGTGAGTATGAATGAGATGTCAAGGATTACTGGAATTTACAAGCCTAGTTAACCAAGAAGATTATGTCTTGGTAGTGATAGGAAAGTCTGGAATAGTGAAGAGTTTGCAGAAAAGATAACCCATATTAATGAAATAACAGATCCAATTCATTCTCCTGTCTATTATGGGCCAAAAATTCTAAAGACCACAAATTTGAAAATAGTGCCCATTTTCTTACCTAGTTATATTATCATTAAAGCTAAGTCATGTGAATGATGTCAAGTAACTTGATATATTTAGTCTGCCATTCCAGGTGTTACAGAGAAGAAGGGATGATACTCCAATAATGCCCTTTTTTATATCCAGATAGATGATATTATGTACCTGCTGGGTGTAAATAATTTTGTTAAGTTTTTCATTCAAGCAATAGCAAAAGACAATGGAAACTATTTACATTCTTTTCAGAATGTAGAGAATGTACAGGCAAGCTTGTACCTTGAAGATGAATGTTTATTAGGGTTACTAAAGATCATCTAAGTTTCTTGATTTTTGTTTCCCCACTTTTCTTTTAGTGTGTATGTGTGTGTGTGTGTGTGTGTGTGTGTGTATCTATACATATATATATATATATATATATATATAGTATATACTGTATATATATAGTATATGCAGTATGTAATGTGTGTGTGTGTGTGTATATATATCTATACATATATATATATAGTATATACTGTATATATATAGTATATGCAGTATGTAATGTGTGTGTGTTTATAAGTGTGTGTGTGTGTGTGTGTGTGTGTGTGTGTGTGTGTGTGTGTGTGTGTGTGTTTTGTGCAGCAAGAGAGGGATTTATGAGCAGGAAACAGCAAAGAGGAAATAAATTTGTCGACTAACAGAAGATTTGTCACCTTCAAATAGACAAAGTCATCCTCAGAAAAGTGAGTCTGTTCATAGCTTCAGGTTTCAGTTCTGTTATTCTGTAATTAACCAGATTCTAGACTAATCGGTTATTTAAAAAACTACCATAGATAGGAATTGACTTTAGTAAATCCTTCAACTGTCAGAGATAGGTTATTTTCAGGAGAGATTTAACATCAGTGCAGTGTAGACCTGTGAAACCACCACATTAGACATTCTGGGAAAACTGGCATGGTTGTGGGCATGAACTCATATCCCTATCAAACACTTTACGATTTCATCTTTACATAAAACCTCACCACCAAGCTGGCAAGGAACCACCTCTTTAGGGGAATATAACCTCCTGAGTCAGGTTTACACCTTAGGCCCATAAGAGGACAGAATGATCTGTCACATAAGTCATTTGAACCTTTGTGGTTATTAAAAAACTTGTGGCAATTGTCACAAAAGAAAGGAGGTTTTCCCTAATTTCCTTGACCAATTTTGGTTGATATTTTTCTGCCTGTATCTGTCTATGCAAAGTGTGGAAATGGCTTTCCTTCTCCCACCCTTTCCACAGTAATTAATAATAAGAGCTAGTTTTTATAAATCATTTTAAAGTTATAAAGTAGTTTATAGATTTTCTCATAACAATCCTTTAGGTTAAGGCTATTATTATCCTCATTTTACAGATTAGGAAACAGATTGAGATAGATTAAGTGACATCTTAATGTTGTACAGCTAAAGATTTGAATTTAGAGTTACAAATCTCAAGAATAGGGAAAACCTGAATTCAAGTCCTATCTTTGTTTGGCCTTAAGCAGGTGACTTAAATGTCTCAGTTTCCCAGGAAATTGTCTAAGTATAAAATGCAAGTAGCAACAAAACTTTCTTAACTGAAAGATTCCCATGTGGTAGAAAGCACAAGTGGGATCCAGAAAAAAATATTACTAAATCAACAATTTTCAAATTCAAAGGACTTAAGATTTTATCAAGTTCATTCCCCTCATTTCTTTTTGTGATGAACAAATATTAAGCAAATGAACTAGTTTCACACCAACCACTTAGGCACTGAATTAATCCCAGGCTTATTTTGCTATGGACTTTTAGAAACAATTTAGAAGTATACCGACTTTAAGGAAACATATAGGTTTTGGAACACATATACTCTTCCCAGCATAGGAAGAAGGGGAGTTTCATAATTTATAATCACTTCTCTGCATAGGCAGTACCTCTGGGTAGCCTTTGTTTTCTCCCCATCCTATATTATAGTTGAGGAAACTGAAATATAGAGAGCTTAAATTCTCTGAAGTTAATTTGTTAGTAAGTGACCAAGCCAGGATTTGAATCTGGATCCTCTGAGTCCAAATCAAGTATTCTTTCCATAAAAGAGAAAATTATTATCTGCCTTCAAGGAATGTACATTTTACAATGCAATCCCTGATACAACTATGAATGCAATTTCCCTGTTAAAGAGGGTTTGATTTTTGTTTAGAGGTCTAGTGTAGTCAGTCAAAGTCATAGTAACTCACACAGAGGCATAATTGCAAAAAGAAATGGACACTATTTCCTGAAGTATTTGTATGGCCACATTAGACCAGCCTGGACAATACATAAAGCTTCTTTGTCTTCATCCTACTAGCTATAAAATGAACTCATTAATACTGATCTTGCCTCTCTCAGTACTGTTGTCAAGACTCAATGAGATTCTCTCTTTAGAGGATACCCTGCATGTTTTGGCTCAAGAAATGAGATGCCAATTTCCTTATGCATAAAATAATAATAATAATGACACACCCTATCTGCCTCACAGGATAAGGATGGAATGAGGTAATGAAGGCGAAAGGGCATTGAACATAAGGTATTAGGAAAACAGGAGGTATGATGATTATCCCTCATTGCTATTATCTCTTCTCTGGCACTTGGATCATGCCATTGAAATGACTGCCATGAAGTAGAACAGGAGGGCTCTCCAACCATCTTTTGTGTCTGAATACATTTCTGGGCCCTCATGTACCTACTCTTACTCAGACTGATTTTCTAGTCTATTTTGTTGTTGCTTTTGTCGAGTCATTTCAGTGGTGTGTGACTCTTTGTGACCTCATTTGGGTTTGGGTTTTATTTTTATTTTTTTGTTTTTGTTTTTAGACAAATATACAGGAGTGATTTGCTATTTTTTTTTCTCTCCAGTTCATTTTATAGATGAGGAAAGCAAGGCCAAAAAGTCACTTGACCATAACTTGCCCAGCTAGAAAGTACCTAAGACCATATTTGATTTTAGGTCCCCATGTTTCCAGGGCAGGTACTTTGATCTACTGTTCCATCTATTTTACCTCGAAAATAAATATTGGTCACCTCCAATTCCACAGGTTTTTTTTAAAAAACTCAGTTTGGATTATTCTTTCCAGATCATAAAGGGATCACTGAGATAAGTATTATTTTTTGTTGATCCAGAATAAGAATCTTAGTTTCAAAGAGACCTTAGAAGCTATTTAGCCCAAACCCCTCATCTTAATAAACCCAGTGAGATTAAATGATTTGATAATGGCCAAATGATAATAAATGACACAGCAAGATTTGAACCCAATACTTCTGATTTCATATATAGTATGATATATACATATATGTATATGATTATACACATCTGTATGTGAATTTATTCATATATTATATATATATATATATATATATATATATAAATAACATAAAATGAATCTATTTTGTATTACTTACTTTTCCTTTTAAGTATACAATAAATCCAATATAAAACTTTCAGAGTTATCCTGCATGTCTATTTCTTTCTGGTCATCCTTCTATTTCTTCCATTGTATTCTGTAAAAATGTCTCTATAACCCTTTTCTCTTTCTTGTTTTCATTTTTGTGGAAAATTTGTTTCTGACTCCCATCTCTATATACTTTTCTTTCCCTACCCACTTCAATTTAAAAAGAAGAAAAAAAACCAAATCTCTTGTAATCAATGTTTTAGTACATTATGTTGACAAGCCTAAGACTTGTCTATGATCCAAATAAAGGGATGAAAATAAAAGCCACATTATCTGAGCTCAATCATTTTGGATATTTTAAAGAAAAGAATTACTATGATAAAATTAAACCCTGCTGATGAATTTAGCATCAATATAGTTTGAAAAAGCATAGGGATAAAAGCCAAAGAATTAAATCAACTCCTTATTACTTTATTTAAATGGATTAAGCCTATTTAGCTGGAAGTTTAAGATATTTCCCAAATATCATAATGATAAAAAGCATAAAAATTCAGAAAGGAGTCCAAAAGAAGAGACAAGAATGAAAAAATACAGTTTGACTATGACTGTAAGAAGGCAATACCAAGAGTAGTTAGGGTAATTGGGAAGAATATGTTAAAATTAGCAGAATTTGAGAGATGGTGATTGAAATATAAATCTAAAAATGGCTCCATTATTTGTCTTCAATCTCTGTGAATTTGTAACAGAAATATAGAAACTAGAAGCAATTCCTAGTATTTTCTAACTACCCCTTACAGTCCTTTCCTCAATCCCCAGTAATTAAGACTTTTAAAGCACCTTTGTTCCATTATAAAACCACCACTATTTTCCCAGACCAAATTTTTGGCCATTGAATTTGAAAGGAATTTCAGATTTACTGTTCTTTAATCCGATTATTCTAAGAAATGCTAAGCAAAACTGGAAAGAAAGCATGGATTGAACTAAAAACAAAACAAAACAAAAAAAAAAAAAAAACAAAAAAAAAAACAGGAAATAGAGGATAGATAATGGGGAGGAAAAGATCTTTGGACATCCCAAGCTATTGTGGTGGCTACAAGTGTTAAATTCATGCAGAAGAGATGATCTGAGCTATACAGCTGCCAACTTAACCAACTTAACCTTGACAGGTACTAAATTCAATTTTTTTAGGCTACAGAAGGACTCCTAATTTCTCAAGCAAATCCTCTAAATTTTGCCTCCCTAAGACAAAAACCCTGCTGTGCTGCCTTGGAGTTGTAGTTTGTTCAAAGCATATTTTAAACTAAAAACTAATTCAAAACCCTCTTAACAACCAGTAGAAAAAGAGATTAAACATACTTTTTGCTCCTGAAAGGAAAAACTGGGAGAAATGAGTGAAATAAACACAGAGGCAATTTTTGGCTCAATACAAGGAAAAATTCCAATCAAACTCATCCAAAATTGGTATGAACTGCCTTTGGAATGGTGGATTCTTCCTTACTGAAGTTCTTAAAGTTAGAGTCAGGCTGATCAATTTTTAGGGATGTTGTTAAGGGAGATTCCTGTTTAAATAGGTTGGATTAAGTGACTTCCAAAGTGCTATGATTGAATTACTTGAAAATAATTATTATTTTACAATTATTGTAGCAAAGGAGGGTATGAAGAAAGGATTAAACTATATTTTCTTTAATGCCCATTGTTTCCCATGAGCCCTTTGCACATCACTCAACTCCATCATATTTAAATTTGAAGTGATAATATTGAATTGTTTTGACCAATTTCTGTGAAGATTAACCAAGTATGATGCAAAGAAATGGTGAGAAGTCTTCTTCTCAGTGACTGAGTGGCAAAGTCTATCTTTCAGACCACAAATGTTTATTCTAACCAACACAGTTGCCTGACCAAGATTTTGAAAACCACAGGTTAAGAAAGAAAAACATTCATCAAAGTAGTTGACTCTGGTGTAAATTCATTTCAGTCCATGTAATCTGACCAAGACATTTCAGTTAGGCCCTTTCCACTGATCTAATCATTAAGCCTGAGAGCTGACTTGCATAAATGCTAGCTATTAACAATAAAGGGAAATTCAAAAATTAACTTCCCATTAGTTATGGGAAAGTGCCAGCAATAACTAGAAAAACTGCATTTCTCTTATCTGCGATAGAAGAGTTTATTATTGATTTGAAACATCCCAAACAGACATTCTTAGAGTGTTATAAAGATTTGTATCTGCTTTTCTCTGCTCAGACTTTCTCACTTCTAACTATGGAAGAGCTAATTCTGCCAGAGAGTGGTTTGTTGTAGAATTTTGTAGAGCCCAGATATGCTGATTTTTTTTCTGCCTTTTCTAGAGCTCTCCCAATTTTGTTCTAAGCGTAGCCTAGGCAGGAAGCACCAGTGAAGAGTTGATTTGACCTTAGATTCCAAACTCTGAAGGTGGGGGACTCCCGACTGAATATCTTTAATTTCTGCCCTTTAGGCTATCTGACCACAGCTCTCATCTTGTGGTATGGTGACAAAAATACTGGACTTGGCTCTTGCATGTGATACTGATATGACCCTGGAAAGGTCACACTCTTTCATCATCAATAAAATTAGGCCATTGTAATAGATAATCTTGCAGGGATCTATAAATTTGGATGGGGAAAAACATTTTACCTTTATTTCAATATGATTGGCTTCCTTTTCAATCCTATGCATTTCATTGAGGGCATTTTGGGAAAAAATCTATTATTTACGGGTTTTACAAGACTGTCAAAGACTGTCTTTACAGACAAAAGATGGGTTAAGATGGCTTTTCTAGCTCTAACAACCTTAAGGATGTCTAAAGTTCTTTTAAGGTGAGCATAGCTAAAGTGTGTTCTTGTTGATCTAACTAAACTAACTAATCTAACAAGGCTAGATTTTCACTTTGAATGGCTATGTAGATGTAATTGTATCTTTTAACTTGGGGCTTTTGAGAGAATATCTGTTAACAATACACTTTCATGCCCCACACATTACAGTTCTTTAAATTCCACTATTGAATATTCATAGGCTCATCATCTGATCTAGGGTCACCCAGGTAGTAAATGGTTGAGGTAAAATTACTACTTAGTGTTTGAGGGAAGATTTGTATTTGGGTCTTCTAAACTCTAAATCCAGGACTCTTTCCACTATTTCCACAACTCTAAGATTATGATTCTAATGCTTTAGCATTAATAAGGCCCTGAGTTACCCAGAGGCAGCTAGACAGCACAATATATAGAGAACTGGGCTTGGAGTCAGGGAAATTTATCTTCATGAATTCAAATCTTTCCTGAGGCACTTAATAGCTGTATGACCCTAGACAAGCCATTGAACCCTATTTGTCTCAGTTTTTTCATCTGTAAATTAGCTAGAGAAAAAAAATTCAAACCATTCCAGTATCTTTACTAAGAAAATCTCAAATAGGCTCACAGTTAGATATGACAAAAAGATGACTGAAACAATAAAAATTGGATCATCCAGTGGTTTGGGTTAAAATCAACCATTCATGAATCAGAATCTTTTTGACAAATTAGTTATGTAAATGTAGAGGAGAGAGATAGGAATAGATCACAGAAGATGAAGCTGGCTAAATACTGGCTTCAAGACGACACAATTAATTCATTACTTAATTATTTCATTAAATAACCATTTATTTACAATGTGCAAAGCACTGTTTTCAGAGACAGATATTTGTCAAAGTAGATAAAATCCCAAAGGAACTTCAGGAAACCTGAGCTCAAATTCTGCTTTAACCAGATGATTTTATATAAGTAAATTACTTAACCTCTCTCAACCTCTTTACATATCTGTAAAATCAGGATAATAATAGCATTTACCTTTCAAAGTGGTTTTGAGGATCAAATGAAATAATTTATGAAAGGCTTTGCAATCTGAAAGCCTTGTATAAATGCTAGTTATTCAGTGCAAAGAGAAGATAACTGCCATTTAGAATCTTACTGGTAGGAATGGGGAAAATGAGTTTTAGACTCTGAGGGAACCCCAGAGCAAGTGAAAAAAAGCTTAGAGAAGTACTATAGGAGGGTTCCAAAGGCAGAATTTTCTCATTCAACAAGTTTATTGAGGGCTACTGCTGTAGGTGAAGAAAGGAAATCATATTTTTAAAAATAATTTTTATTTACCAGATATTTGCATGGGTAATTTTACAACATTGACAATTTCTAAATCATTTGTTCCAATTTTTCCCCTCCTTCCCCCCCCCCCCACCATGGCAGGTTGACCAATACATGTTAAATATGTTAGAGTATAAATTAAATACAATATATGTATACATGACCGAACAGTTGTTTTGCTGAACATAAAGAATCGGACTTTGAAATAGTGTACATTTAGCCTGTGAAGGAAATCCAAAATGCAGGCGGACAAAATTAGAGGGATTGGAAATTCTATGTAGTGGTTCATAGTCATCTCCCAGAGTTCCTTCACTGAGTGTAGCTGGTTCAGTTCATTACTGCTCTATTGGAACTGATTTGGTTCATCTCATTGTTAGAGAGGGCCACATTCATCAGAATTGATCATCATTTAGTATTGTTGTTGAAGTATATAATGATCCTGCTCAAGGAAATCATATTGATACTAGGTTTTCATCTTTCTGTCTGTCTATCTATCTATCTATCTATCTATCTATCTATCACTCAATCAATCTATTCATCCAGCTATCGATTGTTCCCTTCAGTATCTCCTTAGGACAATCCAATCTTAACATGTTACAGAAAGGTCTTAAACGAACTCTTGATTTCTTCAGTTGGTTCATTTGTAAGATCCAAGTAAGATTTTGGGAATGAAAGCACTTTGTTAAAATGTAAAGCTTTATATAGATAGATGGTAGTTACCACCACTACCATCACCACTATCACCAGCATGTCTTCAAATGTTCCTTTTCAATGTAACAATTCTTGTTTTTGGTTCAGTCACATTCCTTTTCATCTATAGCAAGAGGACATCCAAAGGCCTCTAGAGGTTTTCCTTGCAATATTATTGTATTGTTGGCAAACTGTGTAAGTATAGGAAAATAATTGACCTCAGCTTCATGAATTAAAATAATGCCTCAGTTTCATGAATTAAAATCAAGAAACAAAGTGACATGCCTAAGGTCATGAGAAATTATTAGAGCATATATATATATATATATTTGCATCTATTAAGAGCTACAATTCAAATGAATTAAAGCATGAATGTTTTTTGAGATTTATATGTTTATATGTATATATATATATACATATATATATATATATATATATATATATATATAATTATCATGATTTTATAGATGGCAAACTGTTTGCAGACAGAAATGATATTTTTAATGCATCCCCCTCACATCCACTAACAAAATAGCCAACATTTTCTAAGTAAAATTGAATGAATTAAATAAACATTTGTTTAAAGAAGGAAAAGGCTCTATTCCTTTAACTGGCTATGAAACTATTATTATAATATGTCTGATAAGGCACTTAACAGATATGTTTGCAATGTTGTCATAAACATAAAACAAAACATTAGAGTTGTAACAAACTTAAGAGATCATCAGGTCCAATCAGGAACCCATCCTTAGAGAAGCCAAGCGTCTTCCTTAAGGCAAGTCAATGGTAGGCTTGGATTAGAATTCAGGTGACCACTCTTGTACTCTTCTTCACAATTCCATGTTATGCAGTATATTCGTTGTTGACAGACATACTTGGTTCTCAAAATCTAGCCAAAAGCTCTTTCAGAGAATTTTCTTATATATTGATGGTTTAAGGATTAGGTAACTTATCAAATAATTTATTTTATATTTTTAAGTTATATATAAGTGATAGACACATACCCATTTGTAATCTGTAGTGCTCAACATCAGTTGTTCAATTGTGTTCAACTCTTTATGATCCCATTTGGGGTTTTCTTCACAGAAATACTGGAATGATTTATCTTTTTTTTTTTTTTTTTCTCCTGCTCATTTTATAAGTGAGGAAACTGAGACAAACAGGGTTAAATGGCTTGCCCAGGGTCAGACAGCTAATAAGGATGTCTGAGGCCAGATTTGAACTTAAGAAGATGAGTCTTTTTTACTTCAGATTTAGCACTTTTTCTACAGTACCACTTAATTGCTCTAATCAATATTAAACAATGCTATAATCTAAGTGAATTTGTGTTTATAATATTAATTACTGATGTAGTTTTACTAGCCAAACAGATATTTTCTCGGAAGTTATATTTAAATAATCACTATGAAAAGTTACTATATGTCAATTGAAGCAATTTTATTTCTCATATTTCTATGAATTATTAGGGGACAGATAATAATATCCCCTGGGGTAAAAGTTCCTTTATGAAGAGACTATTTATATTTTGCCTTTATATTTCCAGTGTTTACTATGATGACTGGCACATGGTAAGCACTTAATAAATATTTGTTGAATTAGTAATATCTAGTATTTATGTACTGTTTTAAGGTATCCAACTGACCTTTAAAAGTAAGGAGTTAGAAGATTGTTCATTCATTTAACAATAGTCCTCAAATTTTTAAATAGGGGGCCAGTTCACTGTCCCTCAGATTGTTGGAGGACTGGACTATACTAAAAACAAAAACTCACACTCTGTTTCCGCCCCTCAGCCCATTTGCCATAACCCAGCGGGCCCCATAAATGTCCTCAATGGGCTGCATGTGGCTCGTGGACCATAGTTTGAGAACCCCTGATTTAGAACAAATGTTTGAGCACTGATTACTGGTCTCTGATTCAATAGATTTAAGGTAAGATTCATTTCAGAGGTTGCCTACATTTAAGTCACTTGAGAAGGAAAGAGAATTAGTAACAGAAATGGAGGAGAGGTGAACCAGAAAACTAGGTGAGCTTGGTTGGGTTCAGAGAAGCCAAAGGAGGGCACAGTTTTAGAAAAAATTAAGAAATCTCTAAGCTAGAAGGAAATTAGTGTCATGAAGTCTACTGGGCAGTTAATGGAGGATTCCCTATATGATATTCCTAACAAGTATTCATTTGGATGTCCCTCTTTAGGTGGCTTTAAATGAGGGTGAAACCACAGCTTCCAGCATAAGTTTATACTACTTTTGTGGAACTATGTTTGGTAGGAAGTTTTCCATATTTCAAATCAAAATTTATCTTTTTTAAAGTTCTACTCATTGTTCCTAATTCTATTCTTTGGGGCTAAATAGATCAAAACTTTTTCCTTTTCTATATTACAGCTTTTCAAATACTTAAGGACAGCCATTATCTCCCCTCCCCAATTTCTCTCTTCAGACTTAAAATGTCTTTTCCCTTCAACCACTCTCATATGGCATGGATTTGAGATCATTCACCATTTTTGTTGATATTCTCTAATATAACTCCACTTTATCCATGTTCTTCCTAACATGTAGCATGCTAGGAAATGTACCATACTAAACACTCCATAATATTTCAGATGTGGTCAGACCAATGCAAAACACATTGGTTCTTATACTTCCCTAGTCCTATACCTTATGTCTCATTTATGGCAATGTAAGATAGTGCTAACTTTATTAGCAACTATTTCACACTGTTGACTCATTGAATTTTCAGTTTACCTTACCTTCCACAAGGATTTTTTCAGAAAAACTGACAATCTGCTTTATTCATCTAATAGTTGTGATTTTTTAATTTAGTAGATTTTAATTTATCCCTATTAAAATGTCATCTTATTACAAAAATAATAATAGTAATATTTATATAGTACCCATTATGTGTCAGACACTATTGTATTTTTTTAAAGTGTAAGTGTTCTTTTTAAAATTTTTAAATTAATTTTATAATTATAATTTTTTTGACAGTACATATGCATGGGTAATTTTTTACAACATTATCCCTTGTACTCACTTTTGTTCCAAATTTTCCCCTCCTTGCCTCCACCTCCTCCCCTAGATGGCAGACAGTCTCATACATGCTAAACGTGTTATAGTATATCCTAGATACAATATATGTGTGCAGAATTGAATTTCTTGTTGCACAGGGAGAATTGGGTTCAGAAGGTAAAAATAACCTGGGAAGAAAAACAAAAATGCAAACAGTTTACACTCAGACACTATTGTAAACACTTTATAGATATTATCTCATTTGATCCTCAAAATAATCTTGAGAAGTACTTGTTCTTATTATCCCCAATTTAGACTTGAAAAACTGAGATAAACAGAAGTTAAGTGACTTGTGCAATGTCATGCAGCTAGTAAGGGACTGAAAGACTCCAGGCCCAGAGCTCTATCTACTGCACTACCCAGGTGCTATTTCATTTTATTAGCATTATCCCAATATTATAGCCTCTCCAAATCATCTTGGAAATTGATTTTGTCATCTAAGGGGTTGACTGCCTCTCATGTGTCATATGTCATCTGCACCTTTGATAAGCATCTAGTCTGCCACCACTTCTCTTTTTTATTTTATTTTTTAAATTAAAGCTTTTTATTTTTTAAAACATATGCATGGGCAACTCTTTAACATTAGGCCTTTGCAAAACTTTGTGTTCCAATTTTCCCTCCCTAGATGGCAGGTAGTCCAATATATGTTAAACATGGTAGAACCATATGTTAAATCCAAAATCTGCATACATATTTATACAATTATTGCTGTCACTACTTCTTAATTATTAATAAAAATTCTAACCTGGGAAAGTGTGGAATTTTGAAGGTACAAGTAAGAAGGAAGACACAGAAATAAAGAAAACATTAAACTAGATACTTAAATGGTTGAGAAAGTTGATAAAGTGTCCTTGATACTTTTAGATTACCATAAAATTGTACAATTTCAAAGTTATAAAAGACATCTGAGACCATCTTGTTCAACCAATACCCCCTAAGTATTCCTGAGTGATCCTTATTTTAGCACATCTTTCCTCACTAAAGCCTCAGAGTCCCATCATCAGTTCTATCATGGCAAAAATTGCACAAAATGAATTCTGACTGCCTTTTTCCTTCTACCTGCTAGGCAAAGGTGATCTCATATTTAACTCATGAAGGTGGCAAAAGGAAGTGTGGGTTGCTGCTACTGCTGTAGCACAGTGTGATTCTGGGAAGCAGGGTATTCCCAAAGTAACCCAGAGGCAATATCATTCTCATTTTTAGTCTTATTGCTATTGTGCTGATTACATAGGTAGCTTAGTATAGTTAACTATTTAACTGAAGATTTGGGGATTCCTGGAACCACAGAAGGAAGCATTGGTCTTAGAAGAGACCTCAAGCATTTCCATGTAAAGTCATGATAGCTTCTGCAAACTAAAGAGGCAACCCCAATACCACTTATCCTTTTGCATAATCCTAGGATGATCATGAAAACTTGTGTTTTTCAAGCTTTTTAAGACTAAAAAAAATGACTTCTTTATGACAGCTTTGTGAAGTAGGTAGTACAAGTTCCATGCTTCTCATTTTAGAGGTAAGGAAATTGAGGTTCATCTCAGTGTCACTTAGTTAGGATGTATCAGAGCTAAGATGCAAACCATAGTTTTCTGATTCCAAGTGCGGAACTTTTTCTACCATGATATATTTTGCTTTATCTTCTTACTTATTCTTGTTTCATGCTGGAAAGAACATAGTATACTGATTCTATATAACTTTGAAAAATGTACTTTCACTTGTCTAGGTTTATTCCCTAATGCATAAAATAAACAATAAAATTTTAAAGTCCTTCCAGCTTTAAATTTGTGATATTACTATTATGTTCTTTTCATGGTCCATTGGAACAGCTATCTAACAGCTGCCACAATTTAATTAAAATTTTTCCATTGTGTTTATTATGTGCAATGTACTGATTGTAGGCACTGCCAATACAAAGACAAAATTTAGACAGTTCCTTTCCTCAAGAAGTTTGCATTAAATTCAACACCGTGGACTAAGCAAAGGAAAGGAATGGATCTAAAGATTATAAAAATGATCAATAAAATTTTATTACAAAAAATGAAATAGTGAGACTTTCAAAAATATTTCCCTCTGGTGTGGCAAAAGGAATTTCAATGATTTTAAAGGTTCAAAATTTTCTTAAAAGAATGGCAGACATGACACCTTTATGGTTGGATGGCTATCTAGGCAATTTGCATATAGTGAAACTTGCTCACTCTCTAGACTATACCAGAAGTGTGAATTCTGATAATTTTTTTTTTCTCTAAAAGGTTTTAGGTTCAATTATTTTTAGAAAAATAAAGCTCAAGGTAGTGCATGCTATGAGATTATGGTCAAATTAGTCATAAGACCCCAGACTTTTTTCTACCCAATGGTATTATATGATTAGGGGTCTATTTCCTGTGACTATTTTCCCTCTGTAAATTTCAGATTAACAGAAATCTGAAAACCAAGATCTTTGATTAACATCTGGACTGATACTCTCTCTTGGCTTCTGTCTAAGCCAGAAGTTCTTTTTTTTTTTTTTTGTATTGTAGACCTCTTGAGAAGTCTGGGAAAACCTATAGGTACTTTCTCAGAAATTTTAAATGCATAAAACAAAGTACAAAATACAATTGTGGTAAAAGATCAAATTATTTCTCAAAGTTCACAGATTCCATGTTAACCCCATTTTACCCAGAATTTAGTATAGTAGGACTTGGGAGGCAATATAGTAAAGAGAAATCCCAGCATTTAGCAAAGCACTTCTCACACAGAAAATACTTATTACATGCTTATTGATTGACTGGCATTTAAAAAAATCTTGGCCCTTAACTCAGAAGACTTAAGTTTATGTCCTAGATCTGTTACTTTACCACCTATATGGCTTTGGTCAAATTTTTTTTCTTTTTTGGGCTCCCTCTCATCAATAGTGTTTTATTTCCAAATACATGGAAAGAAAGTTTTCAATATTCATCCTTATAAGACTTTGTCTTCCAAATTTTTCTCCTTCCTTCCTTTATCTCCCTCCTACCCAAGACAACAAGTAATCTGATATAAATTGAACATGTACAATCACTTTAAACATATTTCCATATGTGTCAGGTTGTGCAAGAAAAATCAGACTAAAAGGGAAAAAAGATGAGAAAAAAAGCAAACAAACAAAAAAATGAAAATACTATGTTTTGATTCATATTCAGTCTCCATAATTCTCTAGTTAGATGTGGTAGGTATTTTCCATCCCAAAGTGTATTGGTAATATCTTGTATGAACCACATTGCTGAAAAGGACTTAGTCCATCGGATTAATCACCACATAATCTTGCTGTTGCTGTGTATGCTATTCTCCTGGTCCTATTCACTTTACTCAGCATCAGTTCATGTGAATATTTTCAAGCTGCTCTGTAATCATCTTGCTAATCATTTCTTCTAAAACAATAATATTCCATTATATTCATATGCCATAGCTTATTCAGCCATTCCCCACCTGATGGGCATCCTATAGTGATACTGCTGGATCAAAGGGTATGCAGTTTTATAACCCTTTGGGTAAAGCTTTTAGTCAAGGCATCATTATCTGTGAAAGGAAATTTGACTAGATGACCTATAAAGTCCTGTCCAGACTGAAGTGTGATGCTATGAATTGATAAAATAAAAATATATTAGGCATTCTCTTCAGAGTTTCTTTTGGAGTTTGCTACACTCTAGATATACAAAAGGGGATGAAAAAAAGCAGTCTTTATCTTCACAGAACTTCCATTCTAACAGGGAAAACAATATGTAAATAATTAATTATATACAACATATAGTCAGAGGAGATAGAAGGTTATCTGAAAGGGGATTACCTATGACTTTCCCAGTTTCTAAGATAACTTATAATTTAATTCATTTTTATCAAGATGTGATTACTCAGATGTGGTACAGAGGGTGACTGAGATATTAGTAACTATAGCTAGAAGTCTTTCCACCCACAAATTAAGATTCCTTTTTGTTGATATTCTCCTCATACAGATGCCTTCCCCCTCAGGCTGGGCACATGCAGTACAACAAGTGTTCTTAATCTGGATCTTAAACTTAATTTTTTTTTTGTAATTGTATTTCAAGATAATTCTTCCTTGTGCATTTAAAAACATTCTTAGAAGAGAGCCATAAACTTTATTAGACTTCCCAAGATGTGCATGATTCCAAAAAAGTTTTAAAATTCCTGCAGTTTTGTGAAGGTCAGATAGTAATCTACACTTCAGTAACTACATGAGCCACAGTTGTCCAATAAACAGACCACATGGATACAGGTGGGAAAATACCATTTCAAACCACCCCATCTACCCTGTTCCATTATACACGAGACCTATACCTGATTTGGTTTCTCAGAAGTATTAAGGCTTCTCTACATTAGTCTCAGTGATCCTAGGATAAACATCAGAACTGGAATGGCTTAAAGAAATGTGAATATTGATAAGGAGAAATACAGTGAGGAAAAATACCCAGCTTTTTTGTGACCCAATATTTCAACTTTACTGTTTCTCCTTTTGTAGTAATAAACTAGTGAGCCATGTAAATTCAGGATTAAGAATAGGATAGTATTCCTATTTAATGACATATAGGTCTGATCCTATTCCTCTCCTGTTCAAAAACTTTGAATGACTCTCTTTTGGATAAAGCACAAAACTGTTTTCCATGCCTCACCTTTTTTTTTTTTCTTCTTTACATGACCCTTAGTATTCTTTAAATTATCACTAAACTGGATTATTTGTTTTTCTCTAATCTCTTTCTGTTCTTTTTCTCTTCTGTGAATTCACAGATTCCATTGGTATATATTTGGTATATATTTCCTTCCCCCTCCTTTCTTTCCCTCCCATCTCTTTCTCTGTCCCTCTATCTTTCTCTGTCTCTCTGTCTCTGTCTCTGTCTCTGTCTCTCTCTCTCTCTCTCTCTCTCTCTCTCTCTCTCTCTCTCTCTCTCTCTCTCTCTCTCTCATGCTCTTAGTCCTCTCTCTGTCTCTGTCTCTCTTTCTCTGTCTCTGTCTCTCTCTTTCCCTCCCTCCCTCCTTCACACACACTCTCTCTGTTTCTCTTAACTGTCTCTGTTTCCTTCTCTCCACTTTTCTGCTGGTATTCCATATTCCTCCCCTTAATATACTATACTATTTAGTAATTTAACTGACTTTCTATTTTTGCACAGACTCTGATTCAAAATTTCCTTTTTTTTCCTGACATATCCCCATAAGCAGAATTCACTACTACCTCATCTCTACCTATTAGAATTCCTCCATTCTTTCAAGAGCTCTAGAATCACTTTCTGCACAAAATAGTTCTCAAGTATTGTTTGTGCCTTTTCTTTAAAAGTTGTCATGGATTTATTTTGCATATATTAGTATTTTCATGTAATCCAAGTGCTCAAATACACTGGTATGGATTCTTTTCTCACTGGTAGAGGTAATGCCCTGTGTGTACATGAGATCTAGGGGTGAAATTGAAAAGAATGAGAAAAAGGAGGACTCCCACCTCTTCAGCCTTTTTAATATCTTCAGACTCTGCCGTTACCTTGGGCACATCTAACTTCCAGCTTCAAGAGAGATGACAGACCAGTCTTACTCCAGATTGCAAATCTCTGTTATGTTCCTATCCCTAGTTTTCTACACTAGAACTTTTAGGAATTTCCCTTAGGATAGAGATCCAGGTCCTTTTGTCATGTTGAGTTATCTTGCTCCCAATGGGAGAGCACTTTTGCTCTCTATTTTCTGGCATTCATTTTCCTATGTATATTTTCTTTGATTTCTGTTTTGCTTTGACTTCAATAAAAGATAAGATTTTTTTTGCCTATTTGTTATATTGTTTTATCATGGGACTGGAATTTGATGGGAAGGAAGTCAAGCCCTGGACGTAGAACTTTGAACCCCCTTTCCCTATTAAGAAATAGAGATCAAAAGTTTAGCTTTAATCTGAAAACTACATTGCTTAGACTAACATTATTTATGAGAGCAACTATACATAATTCTAGCCTATTATCCCCTTTCTTTAAGAGAACAGAGTGGTCAAGCTTCTGGTCCCAACCTCCTATTTCCCTTCCTTTCAACCTTTTAAAGGATAGGGAGCAGAGGAAGCTAGAGAGCATCCTGTTTCAGAGCCCCAAAGGGAGTCACACAATGAAACCATATCCTACATGTGACAAGTCTTGCTATATACATTTTACATAGGCATATATCTATGCATTAATATGAGAAGTGAAAGATTTCTGAGTAGGGAGGAGATAGAATTAAAATAGTAACTGAGGAAAATTAGATTGGTAGTAGCATAAAATATAATTACTAATGTAATGTCCCAAAATTTTACACTGTTAAAAGTGCATTAAATTTGTAAAAGGCAAGCACCAGCCTTGAAGTCAGGAGGACCTGAGTTCAAATCTGGTTTCAGACACTTAACCCTTCCTAGCTGTGTGACCTTGGGCAGGTCACTTAACCCCAATTGCCTCAGCAAAAAAATATTGTAAAAGGCATTCATCACAAATTTTCAGAACAGGTAGTCTAAGAGATAGAATGATAGAGAAGAAGCAGTGCTGAAATTTGGAGTAAGAGGACATTAGCATTTCATATCAAATATAACTGACCTAAAACAGATGGAGATAGAATTTTAGATTCCTGGAATTCCTGAAAATCATGACAAAAATAAGAGCCTGGGTACCACATTTCAAAATTTTTTAAAAGAAAATTAACCAGATCTTTTAGAACCAAAGAGCAAAATGAAAAATTGAAAAAAAAAAAAAAAAAAGAAAAAAACACTGGTCACTTCCCCAGAAAAACCACAAAATGAAAACTCCCACCAACATTATAAATAAAATCTGGAATTTCTGAGTTTAAAAAAAATGAAAGTTTCATAAAGAAAAAATTCAAATCACAACTTAGATCACAAAAAGTTAGCAGTCACTACTCTAAAGAAGGGGAGAGTTTGGAATATGAAATCCTAAAAGGCAAAAACTATTGACCTACAACCAAGACTAGGGGATCCAGGGGGGAAAGTGTATCAAGTGGGAGAAAAAAAATAGATGTTTAATGAAATAGAGGATTTCCAACTATTCTTGTGTAAACATAAGAAGTGAGGAGAAACTTCTAAAAACACAAGAGTCAAGGAAAACATAAAAGGAAAAAAACATAAATAAGAGACCAACAATGCTGAACTAAGTGAGAGATGATGTATTCCTCTTTAGAAATCTATTATTATAATTTGTGAGTCATCATGATAGTAAAATAACAGTAAGAGCCTGGGAATGATTTTGTTATATTTTTGTAGTATTACGTTAAAATAAAAGAAGTGGAAAAGAAATATACAAACTGGAGGAAAAGTTGGGGGGAGCAGGTGACACCTGAAACTTACTTTCATCTGAACTCATGAAAAATTGGAAGAATATGCACAAATACATACATGGATTTATAAATACATTTTAATTTAAAAAAACAGAAGGGACAGAGGAGAGGGAGAAATACAAGAGAGAGTAAATTGAGGAAGGAATTAATCATAAGAAAAATCAATCTGGAACATAGATTATAACAATGGGTTTAAAGGAAAGAAAAGGTAAGAATCTATGATTGGACTCTGGATGAGCAAAAGAAAAGAGAGGGAGGGGGAAAAAAAACAAATTGTAAAATCCTAGAGCCCTGGTGTTGAAATGCTTTCTCATTCAACATCCTCTTCTTCTTGTAAAAAGAAGAAGGAACAAAGTGAAGGAAAAGTATAGGGAATAGGATGGAGAAAAGTATATAATTAATTATAATTGTCAATGGGGATGAAGTTATTCATAAAATGAAAGATGGTTGAAGAATAGATAAGAAGAAATAATCCACCAATATATTATTTATACAAAACACACCTGAAACATAAATTTGTATATAGAGCTAAAATAAGGGGCTGTAGCAAAATTTACTGTTTCAGCTGAAATAAAAAAGACAAGGATGGGAATCATGATCTCAAACAAGGTAAGACAAAAAGAGATTTTATTAAAAGATGGATGGAACAAATATGAAAATTACATTTTGCTGAAGCATAGACAATTTATATAAATATTAAATATTTATGCACCTAAACACATACATAACATGTAAATATTTAAAGGAAAAGTTATATGAATTACAGAAAGAAATAGTAGATCCATGATTGTGGGGGATTTATATTCCTTTCTGACCTTGGTAAATATATATACAAATATATATGTATGTGTGTATAGATATGTATATATATAATTTTATATGTGATTATGACAATAATATATATGTATCAACTGTTCACATTATCTTTACAAAAAATGGTCATGTTTCAGGGCTTAAAAGCTTCACAAATTGTGAAAAGCAGAAATATTCACCAAATTTTTCATGAATCACAATGCAATAAAATGCTTTTCAGTGAAGAGCTAATGAATTTAAGAATTGAAAGAAAAGTATATAATTCAAAGAACAATTGTCATGAGATTACATAAACAAATTTTGAGGATGTAGACAAAATTCTCTTTAGAGGAAATATATTTCTCTAAAACTTTCATCAATAAAAGAAAGAGTAGATCAATGAGTTGGGCTCAAAACTACAATTCAAAACCCAACAATTTTTTTTAAATGAACACTAAAATAGAAATCCTAAAAAACTAAAGAAATAACCAAAACTGAGAGAAAAAAATTGAGTTAATAAATGATCTTTGTCCACTCCAAACCATCCTCCACTGTGTTGTTAAATTGATTTTTCATTAAGCTTAGGAATACTATGTTGCCACATTATTCAAGTGATTCTATGTCATTTCAAGGATCAATACAAAACCCTTTGTTTGGTATTCAGAGCTCTTCATTATCTCTTTCCAATTTTCTTATATCTTCCTCCATTCCTTCTTTCCATGTGTTCCTTTATATAATGATGCTAGCTTCTTTCCTGTTCCTTATACAAGACACTTAATCTCTCAAATCTGTATTTCCATTGATTGTTTGCCTGTCTAGAATTCTGTTCTGCTTTACTTTTACTTCCTGTCTTTTTTTTTTTTTTTTGGCTTTACATCACAGCTATACATCCTGCCTTCTCCAAGAAGCCTTTTTAGATCTCCCTTAATGATAGTACTTTCTCTCTATTGCTTATTTCCAACTTATCCAGTATATACCTTATTTATACATTGCTATTTTTATGTTGTCTCCTCTATTAGGCAATGAGTTCCTTGAGAGCAGGTACTTTGTTCTGCCTTTATTTTTATCTCTCATGCTCAGTGCATTGCCTGATGCAAACATTAATAGATGTTTGTTGATTTGTTTAAAAAAAAAAAGAAACTATTTTTTAAGAAAAAATGAAATGCATAAACTATTAGATCATTAGAATTTTAAATAGAAAAACTCATCTTGAAAATGAAAAAAGTAAATTCATCAAGCCATTCTCCAACTGATAAATGGTCAAAGGATATGAATAGGCAATTTTCAGATGAAAAAAATTAAAACCATTTCTAGTAATATGAAAAGATGCTCTAAATCATTATTGATCAGAGAAATGCAAATTAAGACAACTGTGAGGTAGCACTACATACCTCTTAGATTGATAAGCAAATTCTATAAAACATTTATAGAGCAATCCATTCCAATATATTACATGAGCTCTATGAAAAAATAAAAAAGAATGATTGCTATAAAATTCCTATGATGAAAATAAGATCTTTATATCTAAATTAGGGAAAGAAAAAATTAAATTATAGGCCAACATCTCTTTTAATTATTGATGCAAAATTTAAAAATAAAATTTTAGTAAGAATACTATAGAAACATATACAAACACTGTTATCTATGATCATGTTGAATCATAGAAAGCAGGTCATAGAAATATTAATTTAATATTAGGAAAACAATCAGCATACATAATCATTTTAAAAAGACAAACAATAAAAATATTTTAATTACATCACTGAAATGATGTATTTGGCAAACTATATCATTCCATTTAAAAAAACACATAATATAAGAATAAATGAATTGTTCCTTAAGAGACTTTTCCAATAAGTCAGAAGTAAATATATCCATTATCACCATTATGATATGATACTAGAAATTGTGGCAGTATTGATGATAAGAAAGAAATTGCAAGAATTAGCATAGGAAAAAACAAAATAAAATTGTCAATTTTCATATGATAGGATAAATTAATTTGAGAACACTATAAAGGCAACTAAATCTAATCAAAATAATTGACAAACAGTAAAGTTGTAAGATATAAAACAAACCCACAGAAATCATCAGCATTTTCTGTATGTTACCAACAAAACCCAGCAAGATGAGATAGTAAGAGAAATTCCATTTTAAATAACTACAGAGTTCATAATATACTTGGGAACCTGTTGCTCAAGATACATATTGAATTATATGAATCCATCTGGTCCTGGATATTTTTTCTTAGGGAGTTAATTAACAGTTTGTTCTATTTCTTTTCTGAAATGGGACTATTTAAGCAATTGACTTCCTCCTCTGTTAATCTGGGAAGCCTATATTTTTGGAGGTAGTCATCCATTTCACTTAGGTTATCAAAGTTATTGGCATAAAGTTAGGCAAAGTAACTCATTATTTCTCTAATTTCCTCTTCATTGGTGGAAAGTTCCCCCTTTTCATTTTTAAGATTTAACAATTTGATTTTCCTCTCTCCTTTTTCTAATCAGATTTACCAAAGGTTTATCTATTTTATTGGATTTTTTTTGTTTTATTTATTAATTCAATAGTTTTTAAACTTTCAATATTATTAATTTCTCTTTTTAATTTTAGAATTTTAAGTTTAGTATTTGATTGGGGGTTTTTAATTTGGTCTTTTTCTAGCTTTTTGAGTTGTAAGCCCAATTAATTGAGCTTTTCTTTCTCTATTTTATATAAGTAAGACTCTAAAGATATAAAATTTCCCCTTATTACCGCTTTTGGTATGATCTCAGCATTGTCATTATCTCGAGTGAAATTATTAATTGTGTCTATAATTTGCTGTTTCACCCAACCATTCTTTAAGATGAGATTATTTAGTTTCCAATTACTTTTTGGTCTATTTACCCTTAACTTTTTGTTGAATGTAGTTTTGATTGCATCATGATCTGAAAAGAAAGTCTTTACTATTTCTGCCTTCCTGCATTTAATTTTGAGATCTTTATGTCCTAATATATGGTCAATTTTTGTGTAGATACCATGAACTGCTGAGAAGAAAGTATACTCTTTTCTGCCACCATTCAGTTTTCTCCAAACATCTATCATACCTAATTTTCCTAATATTTGATTTACCGCTTTAATTTCTTTCTTATTTGTTTTGCGGTTTGATTTATCTAATTCTGAGAGTGCCAAGTTGAGATCTCCCATTCTTGCAACTCTCTTAACTTCTCCTTTAGGAAGTTAGATGCTATACCACTTGGTGCATATATATTCAGTATTGATATTGCTTCATTGTCTATGCTACCCTTTAGCAAGATATAGTTTCTTTCCTTATCTCTTTTGATTAGATCAATTTCTGCTTTTGCTTGATCTGAGATAAGGATGGCTACCCCTGTTTTTTTTTTTTTTTTACTTCACTTGAAGCATAATAGATTCTGCTCCAGCTTTTTGACCTTTACTCTGTATGTATCTCCCTGCAGCTATCCATCTCTGCTTAATGGGAGAGTTCATCCCATTCACATTTACAGTTAAAATTACTAATTCTGTATTTCCTGCCAACATATTATCCCCAAATTATGCTTTTTTCCCTTACCTTCCCTGAACCCCTTCCCCAGTATTAAACTTATGAGCCTCACTTGCATCATGCAGCCCCCCCTCTTTAGTATCCCTCCCTCCTCCCTTTAAATCCCTTTCCCTTTCTTGTACCCTTCCCTTATTACTGAATTTTCTGTAAAACCAATATGTCAATTATTTTCTCTTTGAGCCAATTCTGATGAGAGTAAGAGTCACATAATGGTCCTCCCCCTCTCTGACTTCCCTCAGGTATGATAGGTTTTTGTTAGGTTCTTACTAAGTGCTAATGAGATAATGAGATATTAGGTTCTTACTAATTCTAAGTTGGTACTTAACAATTCTCTAGTTCCGGCCTTTACTGGGAGTTTTACTTGTGAATTCCTGGGGAGGAGCTTGCATGCTTAGGAGGAGCAAGTTCATTGGTTGAAGCAATTTTTCCCAGAAGCCCTTGCATTATCTCATGCCCATTCTCTGGGAGGATAAAAGAGGGCAGCTCTGGAGGAAAGATGGGAGTCTCTGCTCTAGGCCAGACTTGAGGCAGCTCTCTGGAGGAAGAAGTCTCTCCTCTAGACCAGAGAGCAATCGGCAGTCTCTGGAGACAACAGCACATTACATATTGGCACCCAACGTGGGGCAAGGACTTTTGCTTATCTTGACAAGGACTTATTCTGAGCCCTTCAGAGGAGCCAGCCCAGACCTTCACATTTAAGGACTTATTCTGAGCCCTTCCGAGGAGCTAGACTGGACCATCGCAATTTGGCACCCAAACAGGGACAGACACGATCCTGATTCCAGTGGAAAAGCCTCCAATCCAGATCTCAGTCTCTCTGACCCAGAACAGTGAGTAACAAGGAAACTTTGTTAAAGATTAAGTGAGAGTTCTAATAGATAAATAAGGAACTTAACTTGTTAAGGGCTAAACCAGCAATCTCTTATAGTGAAATGGGACAAACGCCTTCTGTTCAAGGAAAATGTTTAGAGAGCATCATCAAGGTTATGAAAAGCCAAGGATTGATGATAATTTTGGAGGAGATTACTGAACTTTTAAAAACTGTGAAGGTCATATGTCCTTGTTTTTCTCTGGAAGAAGAATTGGATCTAGATGAATGGGAATTAGTAGGAAAGCAATTAGGTGAACACTACAATTCCAGATCAAACTCAATTTCCAAAGATACACTTCATACCTACATTTAATCCAAATGGCTTTAAAAATTGTTATTCTAAAGGAAGAGAAGAAGGAGAAAAATGGGGATGTGTCAACTAAACTAGGTGAAAAGGATGAACCAGATAACAATGAAGTTAAGTACAATTCTGAGCAACAGGAGCATTTCCCATCTCCTCCTTCAATTAACCCTTCAGGGGTGGAGCAAGAAGGAAGAGGGGAAGAGGCAGAAACACAAACAGAATCACCTGTGAAGCAGCCTAAGCCTGTGACAAGATTAGAAAAAGCATTGGTTAAAGCTAAGAGAGAAGGACAGGATATAAGTGATTTTATACATGCATATCCTGTGATTGAAGAGATTGATTCTGTAGGTCAAAAAAGGAGAAGATATACAGCTTTAGATTTGAATAAAATTAAAGATTTGAAAAAAGTTTGTACTCTTTATGGGGCTACATCAGCTTATGTTAAAATGTTACTAGATGGTTTGTCTTATGAAGTCCTAACCCCAAATGATTGGAAATCCATAGCAAGGACATGTCTGGAACCTGGACAAAATTTGTTATGGCTTGCGGAGTTTCATGAATTATGTAAAATCCAAGTCAGATGCAATTTGGAAATAGGAGTTAACACAAAATTCACTTTTGAGCACTTAGCTGGTGAAGGTCAGTATGGAGAGAATTCAGAACAGATTGATTATACCATGACAATATATGAGCAAATTGCTAAGGCTGCAATCAAAGCTTGGGGTGTCCTCCCTGGACAGAAAGATCAGGGAGAGGTTTTCACTAAAATAGAGCAAGGTCCCAATGAACCTTTTGCAGATTTTGTGGGACATTTGCAAACTGCTGTCAAAAGAACTATTGGAGAAAATGCAGCTACAGAAAAAAATGACCAGACATCTGGCTAAGGAAAATGCCAATGAGATTTGCAAAATAATTATATGGGGATTAGACAAAGATGCTCCTTTAGAGGAGATCATAAGATGCTGTGCTACAGTGGGAGCAAATGCTTTTTATACCCAGACTATGATGAACGTGGAAAGACAGGGCCCCTCCTCACAAGGGACTTCTAGAGAAACTCGGCGATGTTTTCAATGTGGAAAAATTGGACTCAGTGTAAATATGGAGATAGAGTGAGAAGACAGGGTGAAGGAAGACCTAAAACCCCATGTCCAAAATGCAACAGAGGACTCCATTGGACATCAGAGCGTAGAATAATTCAGGGAAATGAGATGAGGGGCCCAGATCCAGGGCCCCAGGCAAAAAAGACTTGGGGCATGATGGCAGCTGATGTTACACCCAAAGAGCCTTTAGAAGGTCAGGACTCTGATTTGATCAACCACCAGAAAAGCAATCACATGGCAGAAAGGGATTACCTGATAAGTCAGCCAAAAGACAATCAGATTGCAAAAATGGATTACACTTGAGGAGAATACAGGCCTTTTAAACCAACAGGGCTGTGTCCAGTGCAAACAACTCCAATGTAATTGCCAGATGATGAGAAGCAATTTAGAAAGTGGTAAATAGAAGGTAATTAGATAGGTTAACTGCCTGGGAGAGAGGGTTTGCTTGTATTTCTTCAGATGGAGAAGGAATCAGATGGGTGCCAATGAGTCATATTCGCCTTGTCCATCAGAGAGAAACAGAAAAAGAGAAAGACCTCAAAACAAAGGAGAAAATCTAAGAAACATCTGACACTGAAAGAGCATGGCTAATAAGAAGACTGTTAAAGAACTTTAAAAACCAGCAGAAATCATTGGATTTCCTAACACAAGATGAGATTAATGGACAATGGACTTATGGACATTTATAAATTCTCAATTTATGATTACTTGATCATGTTATTTGTTACATACTTCTAGTATGTACTATGTTACTATGTTACTATGTGTTGATGTAATCTATGTAATTATGTGTAATGCCTCCCATATTGATGGATTTATGTTTCAAGATCATGACCACCCTATGTTCTAAATCAAAAGAAAGGGGGAGATGTTAGGTTCTTACTAAGTGCTAATGAGATAATGAGATATTAGGTTCTTACTAAGTGCTAAGTCGGTACTTAACAATTCTCTAGTTCTGGCCTTTACTGGGAGTTTTACTTGTGAATTCCTGGGGAGGAGCTTGCATGCTTAGAAGGAGTAAGTTCATTGGTTGAAGTAATTTTTCCCAGAAGCCCTTGCATTATCTCATGCCCATTCTCTGGGAGGATAAAAGAGGGCAGCTCTGGAGGAAAGATGGGAGTCTCTGCTCTAGGCCAGACTTGAGGCAGCTCTCTGGAGGAAGAAGTCTCTCCTCTAGACCAGAGAGCAATCGGCAGTCTCTGGAGACAATAGCACGTTACAAGTTTTCTTTGCCTCTTTGTGGGCTATACTTTCCCTTTTTTAACTCCCCCTTTTCTGTTTTCTGACACTATCCCCTCTCCATTTCTACTCCCCCCTTTTTTTTTGGTTATATCAATAATATAAAATTATACATGTAGTCTTAATGTATATCCACAACAGGAATACAGTTCTCAAGAGTTCCTTTTACCTTTTTCTGCTTCTATTGAGTGCTATGAATGTTCTTATTCTCATGCTCACTACAAAGTTAACCCACACCAACACCATAGATGCCCAAGAAGTTGAAACCATTTGAACCATTACACCGGCAATTATCCTTGTACTAATTTCCCTTCCATCCCTACACATCTTATATATGATAGACAAGATCTACAACTTTACCTAACAGTTAAAGCCATAGATCATCAGTGGTACTGAAGTACCACTTCTTATACTCCATGAAGTATGGAGATCAAATTTTTTTGTTTAGATCTGGTTTTTTCTTTAGAAACAAATGGAATTCATCTGTTTCATTAAATGGCCATTTTCTTCCATGGAAGAAAATGCTAAACTTAGCTGGGTAGTTTATTCTTGGCTGCATTCCAAGTTCTTTTCCTTTTTGGAATATCAGATTCCAGGCCCTTTGATCCTTTAATGTAGAGGCAGCCAGATCTTGAGTGACCCTTATTGTGGCACCTTGGTATTTGAATTGTTTTTTCCTGGCATTACACATAATTACATAGATTACATCAACACATAGTAACATAGTAACATAGTACATACTAGAAGTATGTAACAAATAACATGATCAAATAATCATAAATTGAGAATTTATAAATGTCCATAAGTCCATTGTCCATTAATCTCATCTTGTGTTAGGAAATCCAATGATTCCTGCTGGTTTTTAAAGTTCTTTAACAGTCTTCTTATTAGCCATGCTCTTTCAATGTCAGATGTTTCTTAGATTTTCTTCTTTGTTTTGAGGTCTTTCTCTTTTTCTGTTTCTCTCTGATGGACAAGGCGAATATGACTCATTGGCACCCATCTGATTCCTTCTCCATCTGAAGAAATACAAGCAAACCATCTCTCCCAGGCAGTTAACCTATCTAATTACCTTCTATTTACCACTTTCTAAATCGCTTCTCATCATCTGGCAATTACATTGATAGTTCTGAAATTTGGCCACAATGTTCCATGGAATTTTTTTAGGGTCTTTTTCAGAAGGTGTTTGATGAATTCTTTCATGCCTATTTTACCTTCTAGGCTATTGCATTTGGGCAGTTATCTTTGATGATTTCCTGTAGAATAGTATCTAGGCTCTTTTTTTTCATCATAATTTTCGGGAAGTCCAATAATCCTCAGATTATCTCTTATAGATCTATTTTCCAGGTCTGTCATTTTGCCAAGTAGATATTTGACATTTTTCTCCAGATTTTAATTTTTTTTTGGTTTTGCTTAACTAATTCTTGGTGTCTCAACGAATCATTCATTTCTATTTGTTCAATTCTGATTTTAATGTGTTATTTTCCTCATTAGCTTTTTTTTTTTTTTTTACTTCTTTTTGTATATGTCCAATTGAGTTTTTAAAATGAGTTGTTTTGCTCTATGGAATTTTTTTCCATTTCACTAAATTTGTTTTTTTAGTGAGTTATTTTCTTTTTCCAATTCACAAATCCTACTTTCTTGGGAATTCTTTATCTTTTCCAATTCACAAATCCTACTTTCCTGTGATTTCTTTACTTTTTCCAATTCCCTAATTCTGTTTCCCTGCACTTCCTATGAATTCATACTTTTTCCAATTCACATTTCAGGAAGTTGTTTATCTTTTCCAATTCACATTTCAGAAAATTGTTGCTCTCTTGCATAGCTTCTCTTTCCTTTCCCCATTTTTCTTCTAACTCTCTTTTGAGATTTTTAATAGTCTCTTCTAGGAGAGTGTTATTTGGAGTATTGTCTGGAGGTTGTTTGCTATTAGTTTCCTTGGGGTTGGAAACCGCTCTCTTTCTCTATAGAAGCTATCAATTATTTTCTTCATTTTTTTACTATTTTTGTTTTAAAGCCTTCAGGGTCTGCCTTCAGGGCACAGAGGTTATCAGCTTCCTCTGCAGAGCAAGGATGGGTATATGGACAGTAACTGCCCTCTTAAGGGTCTGTAAGGAACCAATGAGCTGCGGGAGTGCTCTGGGAAGAGCTCCATGTGAAAGTGAGTAGGCCTGGGTATCAAGGGCTGGGCTGTATAAGTGCCCTGCCAGGAGCCCACTGTGAGGATTAGAAATTGCCTTGGGGCTAGAGGTTAAGCAGCAAAAGTATCACTGTCCCCCCACAAATGGCTGCTTTGAGTATTAGCAGTCCCCCTATCCCTTGCTGACCAGAAGTGTCTCTGCCTGGGAAGTGCAATCAAGCTGGGGAAATTCCACTACCCCAGGCCGAGTCCCCAACTGTGCAGATGAGAGGCTGTCCCAGGCTGTGCTCCTGCCCTGCAGGTTTGTGACTGCCCCCCAACAAGAGCCCCTAGCTGCAGAATGCCATGAAGAGCTGTGTTATGGTCCGTGCTGAGTCACTTCTGGTCCTGGGTGGGGGGCAGTCAGATTCTGCTCTGGCATCCCCCAGAGTACCCTCTACCCTAGGCTCTGATTTCTCTGTTGGTCCACTACTCTGCCACCAAAGCAAAGCAATAAGGTTATGGCAGAGTGCTCTGTAAACCTTCCAACCATAGAGGCCACCCCACTCCTGATTCTATCCCTGCCCTATGCCAGTCTGCTCCCACCACTCAGGACAAATTGTAACAAGGGTATGAGAAGAGCTCAAAATCTCACCTGTGCCTTCTCTGCCATCTTCTCAATAGAAAATTTAACATGTAAGAGCCAATATCAAAGATCAATTTCAAGGAACTTAACATAGATGACTTATTTATGGTTTTTACATGGAATTATATACCATATGTTTAATGGTAATTAACAGTTGGGCAGCTCAAAAGAAAGATTCTAGCAGAATTAAGGTAAAATTATAATTATGATTTTAAAATGAGATGTAGAAGAAGAATAGACACAGAGGTATTATAGGGAGGAGTAGTTTTGAAAACCTATTCATATTGGAAATGGGCTAAGTAAGAAATACTAACTATACCAGGAGGGTATAGTACCCTCCAAAATCTATAAAGAAATGAGGGGAATAGGGATAAGTAGAGGGGGAAGCAAAAGGTAGAGGAAGAAGACAAGGAAGGGATCCATGAGTGTGGGGGGTAGGTTAAGTAATAACAAAACAAGTTGAAGAGCATAATTAAAGCAAAGAGTTAGCAGGGATAAGAAAGATATGTGTGTGTGTGTGTGTGTGTGTGTGTGGTTTTACATATACATATACATATATATATATATATATGTATATGTTTGGGGGTGGAGAGGGATGAAAGGGGGAAAATAAAATTTAAAAAGTGCTCACCAGAGAACAAAAGAACAACCTACAAGGAAGTAAAGATGGATCTTCATGAATATATATATATATATATATATATATATATATGTATGTATGTATACATACACACACCCTCCCTTTCTTAAACTGGTAATTTATTGCTATATATTTTTACTCCTCCTGATGTTCTGCAGACACATGATAATGACAGTGTTCAGTTTTGTTTTATTTTGTTTTGGTTATTTTAAAATAAAATAATCAATACTTTAGTTTTTCTTTCCTTAATTTTAGTGGGGATGGGTGAGTAAGAGAAAAAGTAGATCCCTGTTAAATAAAAAAAAATAAAGCTGAAAATGGACAAAAGAAAATCAACATCAATGACAATATTTCTATATGGAATTTTAATCAATGTCAACATTACTACAAGACAACCAAAGAAGCTGAGGAGGTGCCTTAACAAATGTTTTGCCTAGTTTAAAAGCTGAAATGATGGTGGACTAAAGGAGAACTGGTTAATGACATATATAGATATAATATCTATGAAAAAGAATGATTAATTTTATGATAAATGTCTATTTACAATTAGAGAGAAGTAGTCCTGGGTAAATCAAATTTAAAGAAAGTCTGGCAAAACATAGAACTATTCAAAGCCTCTCTGAAGGTATTTAAGGAACAAAATAGAAGAAAGATAATGAATAGAAGAAAATATAGAAATGAAATCTGCCAAGATTTTTATAATATAATTTTTTTGTCATCAAAAGGAGAAGAGGCATTATATCTGGACTGTAACATCACAGTCACCGATGTGCTTATAAGAAAGCTAAAATGATACCAAATACAAAAATAAACAAGAAAAATGGCTAGAATCAACCATGCACAGTGAAGCTATCTCAAACAAAACCCTGGGATCTGATCGTTAAATTTTCAATGTGAGCATTTAGGTTCTAGTATAGTTAGACCACTTTTCTTAATTCTTTTGATAGTGACCTTTTATTCTTCTAGAAAAAATTGTTATTAATTTTTCTAGGTACATAAAATAATTCTTTGGAACTTTAGTATGGTGATGAATAAAAAAGGTAATTAGGATAATACTTTCATTTTAATTATATTAACTAGACCTATTCATGAGCATCCTTTCCATGATGATAAACCATCAGATATAGGTTATACATGTGCAGCTATGTAAAGCATTTCCTTATTAGTCATTTTGTACAAGAAGAGTTGAATAAAAGGAAAAAAAATGAAAGAAAATTTAAAATAACATGCTTCAATCTGTATTCTGCCAATATCAGTTCTTTCTCTGGAGGCAGATATGCTTCATCAAAAGTGCTTTTGGCTAAGCAGTAATTAGGGGAAGTTTTATATCTCTACAGGCCTACCTGCATAAAATAGAGAAAGAGAGGGCCAACAAATTGGGTTTACAACTAAAATTGCTAGAAAAGGAACAAATTAAAAACCCCCAGACAAACACAAAACTTGAAATTCAAAAAATAAAAGGTGAGATTAATAAAATTGAAAGTAAAAAAACTATTGAATTAATTAATAAAACTAAGAGTTGGTTTTATGAAAAAACCAACAAAATAGACAAACCCTTAGTAAACCTGATTAAAAAAAGGAAAGAGAAAAAGGAAATTGATAGTCTTGAAAATGAAAAGGGTGAACTCACCACTAATGAAGAGGAAATTAGAACAATAGTTAGGAGCTACTTTGCTCAACTTTATGCCGATAAATTCGATAACTTAAATGAAATGGAAGAATACCTTCAAAAATATAGCTTGCCCAGATTAACAGAGGAAGAAGTAAGTAGTCTAAATAGTCCCATCTCAGAAAAAGAAATAGGCCAAGCTATTAACCAACTTCCTAAGAAAAAGTCCCCAGGACCAGATGGATTTACAGGTGAATTCTACCAAACATTTAAAGAACAACTAACTCCAATGCTATGTAAACTATTTGAAAAAATAGGGATTGAAGGAGTCCTACCAAATTCCTTCTATGACACAGACATGGTACTGATACCTAAACCAGGTAGATCGAAAACTGAGAAAGAAAACTATAGACCAATTTCCTTAATGAATATTGATGCTAAAATCTTAAATAAGATATTAGCAAATAGACTTCAGAAAATCATCCCCAGGATAATACACTATGACCAAGTGGGATTTATACCAGGAATGCAGGGCTGGTTTAATATTAGGAAAACTATTAGTATAATTGACCATATTAATAATCAAATTAATAAAAACCATATGATCATCTCAATAGATGCAGAAAACGCATTTGATAAAATCCAACATCCATTCCTACTAAAAACGCTTGAGAGTATAGGAATAAATGGACTATTCCTTAAAATAATAAGGAGCATATATTTAAAACCTTCAGTAAACATCATATGTAATGGTGATAAACTAGAACCTTTCCCTGTAAGATCAGGAGTGAAACAAGGTTGCCCACTATCACCATTACTATTCAATATAGTACTAGAAACTCTAGCCTTGGCAATAAGAGCCGAGAAAGAGATCCAAGGAATTGGAGTAGGAAATGAAGAAATCAAATTGTCACTTTTCGCAGATGACATGATGGTATACTTAGAGAACCCCAAAGACTCTGCTAAAAAGCTATTAGAAATAATTCAGAATTTTAGCAAAGTCGCAGGATACAAAATAAATCCACATAAATCCTCAGGATTTTTATACATTACCAATACAATCCAACAGCAAGAAATACAAAGAGAAATTCCATTCAAAATAACAGTCGATAGTATCAAATATTTGGGAATATATCTACCAAAGGAGAGTCAGGAATTATATGAGCAAAATTACAAAACACTTGCCACAAAAATAAAGTCAGATTTAAATAATTGGAAAGACATTCAATGTTCTTGGATAGGCCGAGCGAATATAATAAAGATGACAATACTCCCCAAACTAATCTATTTATTTAGTGCTATACCAATCAGACTCCCAAGAAACTATTTTAATGACCTAGAAAAAATAACAACAAAATTCATATGGAAGAATAAAAGGTCGAGAATTGCAAGGGAACTAATGAAAAAAAAGTCAGAGGAAGGTGGTCTAAGTGTACCTGATTTAAAGCTATATTATAAAGCAACAGTCACCAAAACCATTTGGTATTGGCTAAGAAATAGACTAGTTGATCAGTGGCATAGGTTAGGTTCACAGGACAAGATAGTGAATAAAAATAGCAATCTAATCTTTGACAAACCCAAAGATCCCAAATTTTGGGATAAGAATTCATTATTTGACAAAAACTGCTGGGAAAACTGGAAATTAGTATGGCAGAAACTAGGCATGGACCCACATTTAACACCACATACTAAGATAAGATCAAAATGGGTCCAAGATTTAGGCATAAAGAATGAAATCATAAATAAATTGGAGGAACATGGGATGGTTTACCTCTCAGACTTGTGGAGGAGGAAGGAATTTGTGTCCAAGGGAGAACTAGAGACCATTATTGATCACAAAATAGAACATTTTGATTACACCAAATTAAAAAGTTTCTGCACAAACAAAACTAATGCAAACAAGATTAGAAGGGAAGTAACAAATTGGGAAAAAATTTTTACAGTTAAAGGTTCTGATAAAGGCCTCATCTCCAAAATATACAGAGAATTGACTTTAATTTATAAGAAATCAAGCCATTCTCCAATTGATAAATGGTCAAAGGATATGAACAGACAATTTTCAGATGATGAAATTAAAACTATTTCCACTCATATGAAAGAGTGTTCCAAATCACTATTGATCAGAGAAATGCAAATTAAGACAACTCTGAGATATCATTACACACCTGTCAGATTGGCTAAGATGACAGGAACAAATAACGATGAATGTTGGAGGGGCTGTGGGAAAACTGGGACACTGATGCATTGTTGGTGGAGTTGTGAAAGAATCCAACCATTCTGGAGAGCAATCTGGAATTATGCCCAAAAAGTTATCAAAATGTGCATACCCTTTGACCCAGCCATACTACTACTGGGCTTATACCCCAAGGAACTACTAGAGAAGGGAAAGGGTCCTGTATGTGCCAAAATGTTTGTGGCAGCCCTTTTCATAGTGGCTAGAAGCTGGAAGATGAATGGATGTCCATCAATTGGAGAATGGTTGGGTAAACTATGGTATATGAATGTTATGGAATATTATTGTTCTATAAGAAATGACCAACAGGAGAAATATAGAGAGGCTTGGAGAGACTTACATCAACTGATGCTGAGTGAAACGAGCAGAACCAGAAGATCATTATACACTTCAACAATGATACTGTACGAGGATGTATGCTGATGGAAGTGGATTTCTTCAACATAGAGAAGAACTAATCCAATTCCAATTGATTAATGATGGACAGAACCAGCTACATCCAGAAAAGGAACACTGGGAAATGAATGTAAACTGTTATTTTTACCTTCTGAATCCAATTCTTCCTGTGCAACAAAAAATTGGGTTCTACACACATATATTGTATCTAAATTATACTGTAATATATTTAACATATATAAGACTGCTTGCCATCTGGGGGAGGGGGTTGGGGGAGGAAGGGAAAAAATCTGAATAGAAGTAAGTGCAAGGGATAATGTTGTAAAAAATTACCCATGCATATGTACTGTCAAAAAATGTTATAATTATAAAATAAAATAAATTAAAAAAAAAAAAAAAAAAAAAGTGCTTTTGGCTTGTCTTGGATCACTATAATGCTGAGAATAGCTAAGTCATTCACAGCTCTTCATCATACAATATTGCAATTATTGTGTACAATGTTCTCCTAGTTCTGTTTACTTTACTATGCATCAGTTCTTGTAAGTCTTTCCAGGTTTTTCTGAAATCCTCCTGCTTGTCATTTTTTATAATACAAAAGTATTCCATTACAATAGTATAGTACAGGGGGCGGAGCCAAGATGGCGGAGAAGAAACACACGACTCAGTGAACGTCCTCACTCCCTCACAACCAATTAGATAAATTAAGTCTCAGAATTAGCTCAGGACTGATAGATACCACAAGGACTGGAAGCACGACTTACCAGCTGAAGAGAATCTGGAGTTTCAACAGGAAAGGTCAGTTCTCAGGGGAGGAATAAGAAAGACCAGCACAGACGGTGGGGTAGGGGCATACTGCGCCCATTGCGCTGGGAAGGGCTCTGGGATCAGAGAAGCCACTGAGGTAAAGGAATCTGGCACAGGCTGTTAGCTCTTCTCTGCTAATTATTTAGCAGTTCAGAAGAGAAAGCCAAAATATTTTAAAACTCAAATTAGATTTTCCCCGATCTTGGGGGTGACTCAGCAGACTCGGCATCAGGGGGTGTGGCCTCAGCTACCACCTGAGAATAGTTAAGAGATTGACAAGTGGGTGGATACGGCCCAAGGCAACACACACTGCCTAGCTTAGCTGGAGGGAGTGGAACTCAGATCCAGGAAGTCCCAGAGAAGCGGAACCTTTGAACTAGGGACCGCGGTTTCTGGCAGACACTTCCAGTTTGAGCACAGGGGCTTCTCACGTCACCTGCTGCAGACATCCACTCCCCACCCGGACACATAGGCTGGGCTTCCTGCTATCTTCACTATTCTACGCCCTCGAAGCACAGTAGTGCTAATCACCTCTGAGGCACTTCCAGGGAGGGGGTGGGGAACTCTCTCCCAGAGCTCTCTCTTAGCTCAGGCGCAGGGGCCGCTGCATCCATCCGGTCTGGGAGGAAGCTGGTAAAGAAGTAAATAATTTCCTACCCCAGGGACAGACCCCAAAACATTTTTTTAAATATGAGCAAAAAAGCTAAAAAAACTATAGATTCCTTCTACACAGAGAAAGAGCGGGTATCCAACCCCGAGGAAGTTGACAACAGAGAATCAACAGATAACAACCTAAAGGGGAACGATTCCTGCCCCCCATCACATAACTCTCTCCTAGAAGAAGCTCTTAAAAAATTGAGGGAGATCGAAGAAAAATGGGGAAAGGAAAGGGAAGCTATGAAATTGGAGTTGGAAAAAATAAAGAATTCACAGGAGATGCAGGGAAACAAAATTAGTGAATTAGAAAAGGTTAAAAAAACACAGGAAAGTAGGATTTCTGAATTGGAAAAGATAAAAAAAGTCTCAAGAAAATAGAATTTCTGAATTGGAAAAAGAAAATAATTCTCAAAAAAAAAAAATTAGGGAAATGGAAAAAAATTCAATAGAGCAAAATAATTCATTTAAAAACGAAATTGGGCATTTACAAAAAGAACTAAAAACTGTGAAAGAAGAAAATAACTCCTTAAAAGTCAGGATGGAACAAATAGAAATGAATGATTCACAGAGAACCCAAGAATCAGTCAAACAAAACAAAAAAAATGAGAAGCTGGAGAACAACGTCAAATACTTACTGGGTAAATCTATAGACCTGGAAAATAGATCTAGGAGAGATAATCTGCAGATTATTGGACTTCCAGAAAACTATGACCAAAAAAAGAGCCTAGATTCTATTTTACAGGAAATTATCAAAGAGAACTGTCCAGAGATAATAGAAACAGAAGGGAAAGTAGATGTGGAAAGAATTCATCGAACTCCTTCTGAAATAGACCCTAAAAAAAGAACACCACGGAATATTGTGGCTAAGCTGCAGAATTACCACACAAAGGAGAAAATCCTGCAAGCAGCTAGAAAAAAACAATTTAAATACCAAGGTGCCACAATAAGGGTCACCCAAGATCTGGCTGCCTCCACATTAAAAGATAGAAGGGCCTGGAACCTGATATTCCGTAAGGCAAAAGATCAAGGACTGCAACCAAGAATGAACTACCCAGCTAAGTTTAGCATCTTTTTCCATGGAAGAAGATGGTCATTCAATGAAACAGAGGAATTCTATATGTTTCTAAGAAAAAAACCAGACTTAAACAAAAAATTTGATCTACATCCACAAGACTGAAGAGAAACAGAAAAAGGTACACAGAACCCTTGAGAACTGTAACTCTGTTGTGGGTATATAAAAAATACTCAAGGATAATTTGATTTTACTGATATAAAAGAAAAAAAGGGGGGTGTAGTAAAGGGAAGGAGGTCGGTTCAGAAAAAGGGGAAGGAGTGATAAAAAGAGGGAAACTACATCCCAGGAAGAGACATAGAAAATACACCATATCTGAGGGAACTTAGTGAGGGGGAGAATCATTGTGTGAATCTTACTCTCACCAGAAGAGGCTCAAAGAGTAAATAATTAACATATTTGTTTTTCAGAGAATTTTTCTCTCACCTCATTAAAAGGGGGGAGAGGAAAAGGGAAAAGGAAAAGGAGAATAAGTGAAGGGACTTGGAGGGAGGGGGGAGGGATCCTAAAAAAAAAAAAAAAAAAAAAGAGGGAGGGTTGCGCGTCACAAGGGGGGTCTGTAAATTAAATATCGGGGAGGGGGATCAGGGGGGTCAAGGGAAAAAAGCATAATCTGGGGATAATACGATGGCAGGAAATACAGAATTAGTAATTTTAACTGTAAATGTAAATGGGATGAACGATCCCATCAAACGGAGACGGATAGCAGATTGGATCAAAAAGCAGAACCCTACAATATGTTGCCTACAGGAAACACACTTAAAGCAGGGAGATACATACAGAGTAAAGGTAAAAGGTTGGAACAGAGCCTATTATGCTTCAGGTAAAGCCAAAAAAGCAGGGGTAGCTATCCTTATCTCAGATCAAGCAAAAGCAGAAGTAGATCTTGTTAAAAAAGATAAGGAAGGAAACTATATCCTGCTGAAAGGTAGCATAAATAATGAAGCCATATCAATACTAAACATATATGCACCAAGTGGTATAGCATCTAACTTTCTAAAGGAAAAGTTAAGAGAACTGCAAGAAGAAATAGACAGTAAAACTATAATAGTGGGAGATCTCAACCTTGCACTCTCAGATTTAGACAAATCAAACCACAAAACAAACAAGAAAGAAATTAAAAAAGTAAATAGAACATTAGAAAAACTAGGTATGATAGACCTTTGGAGAAAACTGAATGGCAATAGGAAGGAATATACTTTCTTCTCAGCAGTTCATGGATCCTATACAAAAATAGACCATATATTAGGACATAAAGATCTCAAAATTAAATGTAGGAAGGCAGAAATAATAAATGCCTTCTTCTCAGATCACAATGCAATAAAAGCTACATTCAGTAAAAAGTTAGGGGTAAATAGACCAAAAAGTAATTGGAAACTGAATAATCTCATCTTAAAGAATGACTGGGTGAAAGAGCAAATTATAGAAACAATTAACAATTTCACCCAAGATAATGATAATGATGAGACATCATATCAAAATCTTTGGGATGCAGCTAAAGCAGTAATAAGGGGAAATTTTATATCTTTAGAGGCTTATTTGAAGAAAATTGAGAAAGAGAAGATTAACGAATTGGGCTTACAACTTAAAAGGCTAGAAAAAGACCAAATTATAAACCCCCAACCAAAAATTAAACTCGAAATACAAAAATTAAAAGGAGAAATCAATAAAATTGAAAGTAAAAAAACTATTGAATTAATAAATAAAACCAAGAGTTGGTTTTATGAAAAAGCCAATAAAATAGATAAACCTTTGGTAAATTTGATCAAAAAAAAGAAAGAGGAAAATCAAATTGATTGTCTTACAAATGAAAAGGGGGATCTTTCCACCAATGAAGAGGAAATTAGAGAAATAATAAGGAGTTACTTTGCCCAACTTTATGCCAATAAATTTGATAACTTAAGTGAAATGGATGACTTTCTCCAAAAATATAGGCTCCCTAGATTAACAGAGGAGGAGATAAATTGCTTAAATAGTCCCATTTCAGAAAAAGAAATAGAACAAGCTATTAATCAACTCCCCAGGAAAAAATCCCCAGGGCCAGATGGATTCACATGTGAATTCTACCAAACATTTAAAGAACAATTAGCCCCAATGTTATATAAATTATTTGAAAAAATAGGGGATGAAGGAGTTCTACCAAATTCCTTTTATGACACAGACATGGTACTGATACCTAAACCTGGTAGATCGAAAACTGAGAAAGAAAATTATAGACCAATCTCCTTAATGAATATTGATGCTAAAATCTTAAATAAGATATTAGCAAAAAGACTTCAGAAAATCATCTCCAAGATAATACACTATGATCAAGTAGGATTTATTCCAGGAATGCAGGGCTGGTTTAATATTAGGAAAACTATTAATATAATTGACCATATTAATAATCAAATTAATAAGAACCATATGATCATCTCAATAGATGCAGAAAAAGCATTTGACAAAATCCAACATCCATTCCTACTAAAAACTCTTGAGAGTATAGGAATAAATGGACTATTCCTTAGAATAATCAGGAGCATATATTTAAGACCGTCAGTAAGCATAATATGCAATAGAAATAAACTGCAACCTTTCCCAGTAAGATCAGGAGTGAAACAAGGTTGCCCACTATCACCATTACTATTCAATATAGTACTAGAAACGCTAGCCTCGGCAATAAGAGCCGAGAAAGAGATTCAAGGAATTAGAGTAGGAAATGAGGAAATTAAACTATCACTTTTTGCAGATGACATGATGGTATACTTAGAGAACCCCAAAGACTCTGCTAAAAAGCTACTAGAAATAATTCAAAATTTCAGCAAAGTGGCAGGATACAAAATAAATCCACATAAATCCTCGGCATTTTTATATATCACTAACAAAATGCAACAGCAAGAGATACAAAGAGAAATTCCATTCCAAACAAATGTTGAGAGTATAAAATATTTGGGAATCCATCTACCAAAGAAAAGTCAGGAATTATATGAGAAAAATTACAAAACACTTGCCACAAAAATAAAATCAGATTTAAATAATTGGAAAGACATTCAGTGCTCTTGGATAGGCCGAGCGAATATAATAAAGATGACAATACTCCCCAAACTAATCTATTTATTTAGTGCTATACCAATCAGACTCCCAAGAAACTATTTTAATGACCTAGAAAAAATAACAACAAAATTCATATGGAAGAATAAAAGGTCAAGAATTGCAAGGGAACTAATGAAAAAAAACTCAGAGGAAGGTGGTCTAAGTGTACCTGATCTAAAACTATATTATATAGCAGCAGTCACCAAAACCATTTGGTATTGGCTAAGAAATAGACCGGTAGATCAGTGGAACAGATTAGATACAAAGGACAAAAAAGGGTACATCTATAGCAATCTAATCTTTGACAAACCCAAAGATTCCAACATTAGGGATAAAAATTCATTATTCGGAAAAAACTGTTGGGAAAACTGGAAATTAGTATGGCAGAAATTAGATATGGATCCACACTTAACACCATATACCAAGATAAGATCAAAATGGGTCCATGATTTAGGCATAAAGAGGGAGATAATAAATAAATTAGAGGAACAGAGGATAATCTACCTCTCAGACTTGTGGAGGAGGAAGGAATTTATGACCAGAGGAGAACTAGAGATCATTATTGATCACAAAATAGAAGATTTTGATTACATCAAACTAAAAAGTTTCTGTACAAATAATACTAATGCAAACAAGATTAGAAGGGAAGTAACAAATTGGGAAAATATTTTTAAAAACAAAGGTTCTGACAAAGGTCTCATTTCCAAAATATATAGAGAACTGACCATAATTTATAAGAAACCGAACCATTCTCCAATTGATAAATGGTCAAAGGATATGAACAGACAATTCTCAGAGGAAGAAATTGAAACTATATCCACTCACATGAAAGAGTGTTCCAAATCACTACTGATCAGAGAAATGCAAATTAAGACCACTCTGAGATTCCACTACACACCTGTCAGATTGGCTAAGATGACAGGAACAAATAATGACAAATGTTGGAGGGGATGTGGGGAAATTGGGACACTAATACATTGCTGGTGGAGTTGTGAAAGAATCCAGCCATTCTGGAGAGCAATCTGGAATTATGCCCCAAAAGTTATCAAACTGTGCATACCCTTTGACCCAGCAGCGCTACTACTGGGATTATATCCCAAAGAAATACTAAAGAGCGGAAAGAAACATATATGTGCCAAAATGTTTGTGGCAGCTCTTTTTGTTGTAGCTAGAAACTGGAAGATGAATGGATGTCCATCAGTTGGAGAATGGTTGGGTAAATTGTGGTATATGAAGGTTATGGAATATTATTGCTCGGTAAGAAATGACCAGCAGGAGGAATATAGAGAGGCCTGGAGAGACTTAAATCAACTGATGCTGAGTGAAATGAGCAGAACCAGAAGATCACTGTACACTTCAACAACAATACTGTATGAGGATGTATTCTGATGGAAGTGGAAATCTTCAACATAAAGAAGATCCAACTCACTTCCAGTTGATCAATGATGGACAGAGGTAGCTACACCCAGAGAAGAAACACTGGGAGGGGAATGTAAATTGTTAGCACTAATATCTGTCTGCCCAGGTTACATGTACCTTCGGAATCTAATGTTTATTGTGCAACAAGAAAATGATATTCACACACATGTATTGTACCTAGACTATATTGTAACACATGTAAAATGTATGGTATTGCCTGTCGTCGGGGGGAGGGAATAGAGGGAGGGGGGGTAATTTGGAAAAATGAATACAAGGGATAATATTATAAAATATATATATATATAATAAAAAAAAATTTAAATTAAAAAAAAAACAATAGTATAGTACAGTTTGGTTATCCTTTTCCTAATTTATGCATACCCCTTTGATTTATAATTCTTTTCCATCCCCAAATAGCTGCTATCAATATTTTTTGTACAAATCAGTCCTTTCCCCCATTTTGATTTGTTTGAAATATAGATGTAGCAATAGTATTGCTGGAGCAAAGGATAATAGCCATTTGAGGATAGTTCAAAATTGCTTTCAAGAATGGTTGAATCAATTCACTTGTCCACCAACAGTATATCAGTGTCCCAGTTTTCTCACATTCTTTCCAATGCTTTTCCTTTTTTTATATTAATGATGTATGAGATGTTATCATAGAGTTGTTTTAATTTGAATTTTTCTAATCAATAATAGTTTAGAGTATTTTTTTCATATAACTATAGATAGTTTTGATTTCTTTGTCTGAAAACTGCATATTCATATCTTCTGATTATTTATCAGAGGGGGAATGACTTACAATCTTATAAATTTGACTCTGTTCACTATATATTTCACAAATGATGCCTTCTCAGAGATACTTGTTACAAAAAAGTTCCCCCAATTTTCTGCTTTCCCTCAAATTTTGGTTGCATTAGTTTTGTTTGTGCAAAAACTTTTAATTTTTTTTTATAATCAAAATTATCTATTTTATATTTTGTAGTGCTTTCTATATCTTCTTTTGTCTTACACTCTTTCCTTATCCATAAATCTGATAAACTATTTCATGTTCTCTTAATTTGCTTATGGTGTCATACTGTATGTA
Organism: Sminthopsis crassicaudata; assembly: GCF_048593235.1. NCBI lineage: Eukaryota > Metazoa > Chordata > Mammalia > Dasyuromorphia > Dasyuridae > Sminthopsis > Sminthopsis crassicaudata. Next base: position 60,848,345 of record NC_133620.1, read on the forward strand.
TAAATTATGTATCCATTTTGACTCTACTTTGCCATATGTAGTGAGATATCAGTCTATATGTAGTTTTTGCTATATTGTTTTCCAGTTTTCCCAGTAGTTTTTGCCAAATATAATTTTTCTTCCCAAACCTGGAATCTTTGGGTTTATTATATACTAGATCACCATGAACATTTAATATAATGTAATTTTTACTTAATCTATGTCACTGATTGACCACTTTATTTTTCAGCTGGTACTAGATTGTCTTGATAATTACTGTGTTATAATATAGTTTGAGATTTGGACATCTTTTTTTCATATTTTTCCCTTTTATTCCTTTGTTATCTTTTAGATTTTGTTCTTCCAGATGAATTGTGTTATTATTATTTTTAGTTCCATAAAATAATTTTTGAAAGTTTGATTGGTGTGACCCTGAATAGATTAAGTAGAATTGTCATTTTAATTGTATTAGCTCAGCCTATCTATTAGCAATTAATATTTTTCAGTTATTTAGATCTGACTATTTCTATAAAAAGTGTTTTATATTTCATATTATTCATATAGTTCATGGGTTTGTCTGGGCAGATAAACTTCTAAATATTTTATTTTGTCTACAATTATTTTAAATGGAATTTCTCTTCCTGTCTCTTCTTTCTGAGTTTTATTGATAATATAGAGAAATACTAATGATTTATGTAGATTTATTTTATGTACTACAACTTTGCTAAAGTTATTAATTTCAAGTAGTTCTTATGTCAGTTCTCTAGAATTTTCTAAACAAACATCTTATCATCTGCAAAAAGTGATTGTTTTGTTTCCTCATTGCCTATCATAATTACTCTAATTTTTTCTTATCACATAGATAACATTCATAGTACAATATTAAATATTAGAGGTGATAACGACTACCCTTGTTTCATCCTTGATTATATTGGGAAAATTTCCAGCTTATCTCCATTATAGATAATACTTGCTGATGGTTTTAGATAAATAGTGTTTATAATTTTAGGTAAACTCCATTTATTTCTATAAACTCTAGGATTTTTAATAGAAGTGGATCCTATATTTTGTCAAAAGCTTTTTCTGCATCTATTGAGATAATAATATGATTCCTCTTGGTTTCATTATCAATGCAATCAGTCTTGCTGAATATTTCCTAATATTAGACCAGCCCTGCATTCCTGCATCCCACCTGGTCATAGTGTATAATACTTATCATGTATAGCTTTAATCTCTTTCCTAGTATTATTTATGAAAATTTTGCCTCAATATCCATTAAAAAATTTAATCTATAATTTTCTTTTTCTATTTGGCTCTTCCTGGTTTGGATTTTAGCATCCTATTTGTGTCATAAAAGGAACTTGATGAGATTCCTTCACCTATTTTTCCAAATATTTTATAAAATATTGAGATGAATAGTTCTTTAAATGTTCAGTAGAACTGGCTTGTGAATCCATGTGATCCTGGAGATGTTTTCTTAGGAAGTTCATTGATAGAATGTTCAATTTCTTTTGCTAAGAGTGGGTTATTTAATTATTATATATCTTCTTCTGTAAATCTTGTAATTTGAATTTTTATAACTATTCATCCATTTCATTTAGATTACCAAATTTATTGGCATATAATTGAATAAAATAGCTCCCCAAAATGTTTTAATTTTTTCTTCATTGTTGGTAAATCCACTCTTAATTTTTGATAGGAGTAATTTGGTTTTCTTCTATCCCTTTTTAATTCAAAATAACCAATGGTTTATCAATTTTATTTTGTCCATAAAAACAACTTCTAGCCTTATTTATTAGTTTAATATTTTAAAATTTTTATTAATCTTATCTTTGGCTTTCAGGGTTTTCAATTTGGTGTTTAATTGAGGATTTTTAATTTGTTTTTTTCTAGTTTGTTTTTTAGTTGCATGTTCATATCATTGATTTGATTTTTCTCTATTTTTTCAATGTAAGAAACCAAAGATATAAAATTTCTCCTGAGTATGAGTTGGATTGCATCCCATAAATTCTGGTATGTTGTATCATTGTTGTGAAATTATTAATTGTTTCTATGATTTATTCTTTGACCCACTTATTTTTAGGTGTAGATTATTTAATTTCCAGCTGCTTTTTAATCTCTTCCCATTATCCATTATTGAATGTAATTGCATTATGATCTGAAAAAGATACATTTATTATTTTTGCTTTTCTGCATTTGTTGGTGAAATTTTTATGTTTTAATATACAGCCAATTTTTGTGTAGGTGCCACATATTTCTGAAGAAAAAAGTATATTTTTTTCTATTTCCATTCAATTTTCTTCAAAACTTTATCATATCTAACTTTTCCAATATTTTATTCTTCTCTCTTTCTTTCTTGTTTATTTTTTTTTAGAATTTTCTGGTTCTAAGAGATGACAGTTGAGGTCCCATACTAGTATAGTTTTACTATTTGTTTTCTCCTCTAACCCATTCAATTTCTCCTTCAAAAATTCAGATGCTATACATTTAGTGCATTTATGTTTAGAATTTATATGACTTCATTGTATAATGCCATTCAACAATATATAGTTTAATTCCTTATTCCTTTAATTAGATAGATTTTTACTTTTGTTTTATCTGAGACCATGATTACTACCCCTGCTTTCTTTGCTTAAATTAAAACATAATGAACTCTATACCAACCCTGTATCTTTACTCTCTGTGTAGCTTTCTACTTCAGGTGTGCTTCTTGTAAACATTATATTGTAGGATTCTGGTTTTTAATCCATTCTCCTATCTGTACCTGCTTAATAATGAGTTCATCCTATTCATATTTATAGTTATGATAAATGACTGTGTATTTCCCTCCATATGTAAAAATAAACAGTTCAGCTTTATTTAATTTCTTATGTTTTCTCCTCTTTTGTTTCCTTTTTTTTTTTTTTTTTTTTACCTTTTTTATCCCTTGAGCTTTGTATCTGGAGGTCATTTTTTTCCCCTTCAACTCTGGTATATTAATTAGGAATTCTTTAAAGTCCTCTATTTACTTAGATTAATTTTTCCTCCTGAAAGATTACATTTAATTTTTCTGAGTAGGTGATTCTTGGTTGTAATCTTAACTCCTTTGCAGTCTAAAAATCATAATCCAATCTTTTAATGTGGAAACTGCCAAATCCTGGGAAATCCTGGATCCATGATATTTGAGTTGGTTTTTTTTAGTGTTTACAGTACTTTCTTCTTAATCTGTGAGCTCTGGAATTTGGCTGTGATGTTCCTGGGAGTTTTTAATTTGGGATCTCTTTCAGGGATAATTGACAGATTCTTTCAATTTCAATTTTCCCCTCTGGTTCTACATATCAAAGCAATTTTCTTTGATAATTTCTTGAATAATGCTATGTAGGCTTATTTAATGTTTTATTATGATTTTCAGATAGTCCAGTAATTCTTATATCATTTCTACTGGATCTGTTTTTTTCTAGATCAGTTCTTTTTGCAATGAGAAATTTCACATTTTCTTCTTTATTTTACATTTTTATTTTGTTTTTATCAGATCTTGATATCTCAAAAAGTCATTAGCTCCCAGTTGTTCAATTCTAATTTTTAAATAATTATTTTCTTCAGTGAGCTTTTGTGTTTTTTTTTCCATTTGACCAATTCTTTTTTTTAAAGAGTTAATTTTCCTCAGGAAAATTTTTTACATCTTTTCCCATGTTATTTACTCTTCTGTTCATGATTCTCTAGCATTACTCTCATTTCTTTTCCATTTTTTCTTCTACCTCTCTAATTTGATTTTTTAAAAAAAATTTTAGGTTCTTCCAAAAATTCTGTTTTGTTGGTTTATATGCTTCCTCTTAAGGACTTTAAATAAAATTTCTTTGTAATTTTTGTCTTTTTTCTTTTTCTCTAATTGTACAATTTCTGATTCTCTCCCTTTTAATAACTCTTTCCTCGAGGACTGGATTTCAAAGCTGCCTTATCTCCTCCTACACTCCACAAAATTTATAGTTTATTTTTGATAATAATTTCTGGGGGATCAGATCCATCACTAGTTGCCTGCTAATCACAAACTCACGCATATGTCCTGACCTAGTTTCCTCTGTATTTTGGTTCTCCAGCCACGCTCTTTGTGGGACAGAATACTATTGCTCCTTACTGCCATTGCTGCTTTAACAAATTTCTGCTATTAGAACCATGTGAGTAACTGGAAAGAGTGAAGGAGACATAGAGTTGAAGTATTTAAAAAGCCTGTTGGTCAGTTTGTTTAGCCTTTCTGCTAGAAAAGTAGTAGGTATTGGAGAATGGTGTGGTAAATCAGAATATTAGGGATTAGGAATTAGTGTTATCTGTTCTTTGCCAATTGAATTTTCATTTTTTTATTTTTGGTTCTTGGTTGCTAGACTATGAAGACAATTGAAATTGCTTTATTCCTGGTACATAATTCCTATTTGGGGAAGATTTGAGAAATTATGAATATTGGGAAAATATTTAATTTCTATTTTATTTGCCATGTGACACAGAAATTACAAACCTTTTTCACTAGGATAACAAGCAGCTCTCAATAACTAATAGCTACACCCTACTACTTACTGCCCCTGGACTGGAATAATCAGCCCATAAAAATATTATTTTATCATTATCTCAGCTTTGTCCTTTTCTTATTACCTTATTTCATTTTCAGAACACTCTCATGAAATAAGTAGGTAACATACTGTTAGCATTCACTGATAATAAATAAATAAAATAACAAAGAAAAAAAATTGAGGCACAGTGAAGTCATGTGATTTTAACCCTCAAGGTCACACAAAGAACTACATGACAAATAGGTTGAAAATTCAAATCTCTTGATCAAATCTCAAATCTCTTAGTCAAATGCTTATTTGATATTCTACTTGCAGATTCCCTATGATCCCTTGGTTTGACTATATTTAGAGTATTGTGTTCAGTTCTGAACATCACCCCTAAGAAAGGACATTGACCTGCTTATGTGGTCCCAGAAGAAGGGAACCATAATTTGTAAGAGCTTTGAGTTTGTGCTATTTATACATTAGAAAGAAGAAAAGACACAGGGAGAATATGATGGCTATGCACATGAGATTTTACTAGTGTGGACAAGAGATTGGATTTGTTCTGTTTAGCCCTAGAAGGCAGAAGGTTGAAAAAATGGGTGGAGGCTGCAGAGAAACAAGCTTAGACTTGTTGGGGAAAGTGTTGGGGAAAACTTTCATACAAAGGATTTCAAAAGTGAAATAACAAAGCATCAGGAGATGGAGGTGACCAAGTTCCTTTTCACTGGAAAATTTTCAAGAAAAAAATCATATGAATGACCACTGGTCAGTTGGAAAATTTTCTTTTGGCATATGAGTTGGACTAGATGGTCTCAAGGGACCTTTCCAATTCTATAATTTTATTTACTACTATTAATTTATCCATTAATTAGGATTCTGTTTCCACACCTATGTTGATGATGTTAGACATTTCTTGGTCTCTTTTTGTTGCAAGAAAACACTGGGAAAATGTTATCAATGCCTCCCTAGTCAATGGGAAGGGACTCAAAGCAATTAAGGACCTGTGACTTACCTCTTTACCAAACAAACTCTCTAAGTTTGAGCCCTTAGCACTGCATGTACTGGTAGAAAAGTGTGTGCCTTCATTCTAGCTATCTCCCAGGGCTGCAATCTTCTCTAGTCACCTTTTTCACCTTTCCCAGCTTTCCCTAAGATTCAAGATTCTCTATGTGGTTCTATAAGAACTCCTCCCTTGTATACTATGTTTTTTGTGTGAGAAAATGAGATATGACTCTCAACCATTGATTGATTTAATGAGATATCTAAATTCTATTCACACTTGGTTGGTTTATCTGATTCTATTCAGTGATCTTACCTAATAAAAGTAAATGCTTTTAAGTGAGCTGGATAATGAATAAATCATTATGAATCCATTCATTTTCATAATTCAATTTCACCTTTATTCATAATATATATTTGTTTGTTTATTTATAAGAGGCAGGCATGATTAAGTGATTTGTTGAGGGACATACAGGTAGTAAGTGTCAAGCTAGATTTGAACTCAGATCCTTCTGATTTCTATAGTTCCACCTAACCCAAGTCCTATATGTCATTTTTGATGCCTTCCCTCTTCCATGGGGAAGGGATGGGGTGAAAAAGAAAACTGTACTTACTCCAAATTGCTATTGCATAATCTATATCGCATAATCTCACAATTATGTTTCTTTACTCTAGCCAATTCATAGACACAGCCTACATATCCCTAATTAGATTCCAAGTCTCTTCAAGGCCAGTATGGCAGGATGGGTCAATGAATAAGTATTTATTAAGTACCTACTATATGCTCAATTCTAGGAATACAAAAACAGAAAGAAACATTCCCTTTCCTCAAAGAGATTCCATTCTATGAAGGAAGACAATATTCATATGCAAATATACACAAAATATATTTTTTAAAAATATGAATAAGGACAGAATTTGTTATTTCTTTGGTATCAGCTATTTCTGGATAAGAAGATACTTTATACTAATATAGGTCAGCACCTTTACAACTTAAGATTTAGAGAGTTTCTTAGAAGTCTGAGAGACAAAATGATTTGCCCAGGGTTATACTATTAATATGTGTCAGAAATGGAACCAGAACCCAGTCTTTCTGGCTTTAAGCCAATGTAGTACTTTTTCTCTTCTAAAAAATAAATACATAGTTTTACATGATTGCACATGTATAACATATCTGATTGCTTACCATATTTAGAGAGGGAAGGAGGGTTACAATTTGGAAATCAAAACTTAAAAAAAATGTTAAAATTGTTTTAACATGTAATTGGGGGGAAAATTTCCATATATATATATGTATGTGTATATATATATATATATACACATACATATATATATGTATATTTATGGAAATCTTTAAAAAATACATAAATATCAGATCATCCTAAGGGAGAAGGTATTAATAGCTGGTTGTGTGTATGTGTATGGGGAGTGGAGGGGGGAGAGAAGAATCAGGAAAAGTCCTTATGTAAAAAGAAATCCATAAACTGAACTTAGAAAGAATTAGATGAGTTTGCACATGAGCCAGTTCAAAAAAGAATGCATGGGACAAGATTGTGTCTATTCACCTTAGAGAATCCATTGCTGACTAATATAAGATAGACTTCCCTAAAATTTTTAAGTTGAAACAAATGGATATTAGTTATCTGGGCCTCCAATGCAAGTGCTACTATATCTGAAGGTTTTTTTTTTCTGAGAGAAATTATGTTTAGTTAATTTTAATATTAAATTTAATTTTAAAATTATTAAGTAATTTTTTTTCTCTCCCTTCCATCTTCCCCACCCACTGAAGGAAACTCACATAAGAATCCTACATAATCAAGCAATTTCTATATTGGTCATGCCCAAAAATACATTTCTGTAGTTTGTCACTCTGTCAGCAAGAGAGGAGAATTCTTCACCACCAGTTCTCTGGAATTGAATCATAGCTGGTCATTGAATTGATCACAGATTGTCACTGCTTTTTTTTTTTTCAATGCAATTAATTCTGTCTTGGCAGAATTAAAGTCTATTCTATCTCTGCTGGCTTCAGTAGGGTTGTTGACACAGGCTGCTGAAATGGGAGTGGTCCTTGAGCCAGAACTCTGATCTGTATGTTTGTCAGTAAGTGAAGGGCTTATTTATGTGCCCAAAAGAATTGAAGAGTTGGGAAATGACCAAAACTAGAATAAGTCTTGAGGTAGCAGTTGTACCAAAAACTGATTGCATGACCTCAAATGCCTGGGGAAGGAAGGGAGAGTGTAATGTTCTGTTCTCTAAATTGTAATTGTTCTCTGGGAGCAGGTTTATTGGGGAGCTTTTGGAGGCAGCCTTAGTTTCAGTTCAGTTCCAATAATTACCAAATGCATCCAGGAGTTAAAGTCCAGATCCTTTATTGTGTCCTTCAAAATGCTGAATCTTTTTCTAGGCCTGGTTAGCTTTCATAGAGGCCTATCTCTCTCCTTGGTTTCCCAAGAGCTCTTGTCCACATGTCTCTAGCTAGCACAAAGGTAGATGTGGGAATGAATCAGACTCTGCCTCCAAAAATGTGGGATTGTGGGTTTCCCAGAAGTCAATCCTCGTTGTGAATCTCCTGGAAGTCCATGAGCAGGCTTTTCCTTTAGACTTGTGAATCTCCCCACTGAATCCTGGCTCTGAATCTCTTCCCAGTAGGCTTGTCCTTTTATATGCTCTCTAAAGGTGTGAAGTCTAATGTGTGAACCAATGAGCGAACTCCTTTAAAGGTATGAACTCCTTTAAAGGTGTGAACTAAGTACATAAGTACCTTGTTTCAAGTTCTGTCCCATAACATCACCTTGTAGAATTAAATCAATTATACTGAACCATGCTAAATTAGATAATTATTTTCTCTTATCTATTCCAGTGACCTAGCACCTTGTAAGAATCCTAACAGGAGAGATCCCTAACATTTCTTTTACCATTGCTCCCAGCTCTGTGACAAAACTAGAAATCTTTTTGATCCACATGAAATATACCATGTCTAGTTCTCCTGATTATATCTCCCTCTTTAGCCTTCTTCTATCCCTACCTTTTTACTGAATCTGTAACAAATAGCAAATCTATAACAAGTTCCCTCATTGGCAGGAGAAATATCCACTAGGGATTGGAGAAATAGCCATCAATAGCTGTATAGTTAATTAAATTATGCAAGATCCAGACATTTCCCAGACTTCCAAAAGTAGAAGCATCACTAGTATGAGAATTGCCACTAAACTTTCCTGAGGGTAAGATATCCCCTTAGATTGTCAGTCAGTCAAATAGCATTTATTAAGTACCTACTATGTGCTAGACACTGGGCTGAGCACTGAGGATATAAAAAAAAATAGCTCCTTCTTTCAAGGAGCTCACAGTCTCATGGGGAAGACAACATACAAATAACTATATACTAAGAAGCTGTATACAGGATAAATTTGAGATAATCAGAGAGAAAGCACCAGGCTTAAAAAGGATAAGAAATGACTTCTTAAAGAAGGAAGAGTTTAGTTGAAATTTGAAGAAAGCCTGGGAAACTAGAAAATAGAGATGAAGAGGAAGACAGTTCCAGATATGAGAGGAAATGACAAGAGTTAGAAGATGGAATATTTTGTGTAAGAAATAATAAAGAAAGTCAGTGTCATTGGATAGCATAGATGAGAATGTAAATTTAAGAAGTCTGGAAAAATGAGAAAAAGATAGGTTATGAATGACTTTAAAAACCAAATTGAGGTTTTTATGTTTGAATCTGGAAGAAAACCACTGGAGTGTGTGCGTGTGTGTTTGTGTGTATGTGTGTGTGTGTGTGTGTGTGTGTGTGTGTGTGATTTAGTACTAAGCTTTAGAAAGGCAAGGTCCAAGAATTTCTAGGGTTTGTTAAGTTATACTTTTCTAGTATTGTATGATCTTATATTTTACCAATAAATATAAATCTATATAAATTTAAATATAATTTAAAATTTTTTCCTATGACCTAGGTAATATAGAAGTGCCTTGGTGGCTCAGTGGAGAAAGTACTGGGTCTGGAGTCAGGAAATGTTAAGTTCAAATTTACCTCAGATATTTCTTAGCTTTGTTGATAAATCACTCAACTCTATTTATTTCAGTTTCTCATCTGTAAAAATGAGGATACAACAGAAAAGGAAACCACTACAGTATCTTTGCCAAGAAAATCCCATGTTTGTCCATGGAACACATAGAGTCAAACATGACTGAAATATTGAACAACAAAATGTTCCCATCCCTGTGACACAGAGCTCACAGATTATAGGAATTCATTATATAAGGCACCACCATTTCTACTTTCATGATGATTTTTATCTCAAGTATCCTTTGAAGGAGAAATGCAATCTGTTAGCTAAACCCATTCACACAGCATAAGAGTAATTTATTATTTCTGTGTCTCTCTCTGTCTTTTTCTCTCTCATCAGGTGATGAGATATGAATGAAAACATAGTGGTGGAAAAACTTGGAGTTTATTCAAGAATGACAAATAAGATTTATCACTAGAAAAACAACTAGAGATAATCCATTCACATCTTCTTACACACAAGGCTCAGGTGAGCAAAGTTTGTACAACTAAAAACAGAATCAGAATTTGAGCCCAAACCCTCTCATTCCAAATCCAAAGATTTGTCTAGTCTGACCACCATCTAGGAAATGAGTAATGGAGGAATGGAAAATAAAGCTAGAGAAATAGATTTATACCACACCAAAGAGACTATTGATTGGGAAACAACTATGACTTTATTTGACAGACAATAGGAGGAGGACTATAAATAATTTGGAAAGGATCATTGTGAATAATGAGAGATCAATCCAAGATCTTCTCTCTTTGTGAAACATTATCCTTTAAAGAGATGAATTCTGTGCTACTCTCAAATAACAAATTAAGCAGTTTTTTTTAAGGTGAAAATTATTTCAAATAAAAAGGATAGGGAAAAGAAAAAATAGCATGTATATGTCCACCAATCTAAATCATGTGGAAAGTAGTCAAGCAATAAACATTTATTATGCACCTATTATTTGCTAAGTACTGTATCAAGATCTGGGGATACAAAGAAATGTGAAAAACAAGTCTAAAGGAGCTTACAATATAATGAGAGGAGACGATAAATCAATAAAAATTTATCAAGCATTAATTGTGTGCCAGGCACTGTGTTAAGCACTTGGGACACACAAAAAGGCAAAAGACAGTCCCTGCTCTCAAGGGACACACATTCTAATGGGGGATACATGAAAACAAATATGTACAAATAAATTAAAAAGATGATAGAAGATAAATTATAAAGAAAAAGGATACTTGCATTAAGAGAAGCTATAGTAAAGAAAAATATAAGTTGAGGTTTCAAGAAATTTACAGAGGGCACTTCCAGCCAAGATGGTGGAAAGGACGCACACATCTGCTTAAGCTCTGCGTTTTCTCTCAGAATAATTTATCTCATGGCAAGCCAGAGCATTAGTGCTTGGAAAAAACCCACAAATAATTACCCAGAGAAGATATCCTTGAAAGTCTCCAGAAAAGGTTTGTTTTTGCTCATGAGTGGAGACGGTTTTAGATTGGGCACAAACTGAAGACAGGCAGCTGCAGCACAGCAGAGTAAGGCAGGTAGCTCACAGTTGAGCAGACCTGAGTGGGGTGGAGTGTGATCTTAGCCATTTCTGTGGAGAGAACTTTAACATAGTATTGGCTACTTTGCCCTGGCAGCAAGCCAGTAGACAAGCAGAGAAGCTAAAAACACAGGGGGTGAAGTCTATAACCCTGAAAAACTAGCGCCTCTCGGGACCTGGCCACCCCCACCCAGAGTGACTCAGAGTGTTCTTAGAGCCTCAGAGTCTCAGACCGCAGATGCAGCACAGCCATTGCTGTCTTGCTAGTGCCTCACTGGGGTCCCCTGCAGTCTGTACCTCTACAGCTCGGTAATAACCATCCAGCCTTACCCCCCCCCCAAAGCAGAACATTTGTTTTTCTTCTTCAGTTTGTTTTCTTTGATTCTTCTTTGACAAAATGAGCAAAAAATTAAAGCACACTAACTATTGATATGTTCTATATGGATAGAGAGCAGACTTTAAACCCTGAGGAGACTAAAAACAGACTATCTCCAGATGAATCCTTAAAGGGGGAAATCATCTGGTCTTCAGTGCACAAGATTCTCATAGAAGAAATTAAAAAGACTCTCACAAGAGAGCTAGAAGAAAAATGGGAAAAGGAAAGGGAAGCTTGGCAAGAGAGTCTTGAGAAGTCATCCCACTCATTTAAAGATAGAGTGGATAAAGAAATCAAATCCCTAAAAAACAGAATTAGTGAATTGGAAAAAGAAAATAGCTCTCTAAAAAAATAAAATTGGTGAAATGGAAAAAAAAAATTCCATAGAACAAAACAACTCACTTAAAAACTCAATTGGACAATTAAAAAAAAGATGATTAAAAAGTGAGTGAAGAAAATACTTCATTGAAAATTAGAATTGAATAAATGGAATTAAATGACTCAAGGAGACACCAAGAATCAGTCAGGCAAAAGCAAAAAAAAAAAAAAAAATGAAACAATGGGAAAAAATGTCAATAACTTCTTGGGAAACAACAGACTGGAAAATAGATCTAGGAGATATAATCTGAGAATTAATGGACTCCCTGAAAAATATGATGAAAAAAGAGCCTGGACACTATTTTCCAAGAAATTATCAAAGAGAACTGCCCAGATGTTTTAGAAACAGAGGGTAAAATAGAAATTGAAAGAATTCATCGATTACCTACTGAAAGGAACCCTAAAATCAAAACAAGAAATATAGTGGCCAAATTCTGGAACCATCAGATGAAGGAAAAAATACTGCAAGATGCTAGAAAAAAATTAATTCAAATATGGAGGAGCCACAATAAGGATTGCCTGGGATTTAGCAGTGTTCACATTAAAGGATCGAAGGGCCTGGAATATGATATTCCAAAAGGCTAAGGAACTTGGTATGCAGCCAAAAATAACTTACCCAGCAAAGATGAGCATCTTTTTTCCAGGGAAGAAGATGGATATTCAACAAAATAAGTGAATTTCATCTATTATTGAATAAAAACGGATCTAAACAAAAAGTTTGATCTACAAATATAGAACTCAAGAGAAACCTAAAAAGGTAAAAAGAAATCTTGGGAACTATATTTCTGCTATAAAGATATACAAAATACACATGTATACATTGTTCTAGAAACTACATGTGGAAAGGAAATTGTACCCAGAAAAGGGTAAAGTGAGGTACTACATCTCACAAAGAGGCAAAGGAAATTTATTATATCTGAGAGAAAGAATGGAAGGGGATGATTATAGTGTATATCTTACTGCTATCAGAATTGGCTTAAAGAGAAAAATATTAGAAATATTTGATTTATGGTGAAACTTCTCCCACCTCATTGAAAAGTGGGAGGGGAAAAGTAAAAAGGGAAGGAGTAAGCTAAACAGAAGGGAATACAGTAATTGTGAGGAAAAGGGATAAGATGGGGGGAGGAACTCTAAGGTGGAAGGAGGAATACTAAAAAGGGAGGGCTGTGAGAACAAGTGGTGCCCTAAAAGTTATCAAACTGTGCATATCCTTTGATCCAGCAGTGCTACTACTGGGCTTATATCCCAAAGAAATACTAAAGAAGGGAAAGGGACCTGTATGTGCCAAAATGTTTGTGGCAGCCCTTTTTGTAGTGGCTAGAAACTGGAAAATAAATCACTGCCTATCAATTGGAGAATGGTTAGGTAACTTGTGGTATATGAATGTTATGGAATATTATTTTCTATAAGAAAACCAGCAGGAAGAATACAGAGAGGCTTGGAGAGACTTACATGAACTGATATTGAGTGAAATGAGCAGAACCAGGAGATCATTATACACTTCAACAATGATACTGTATGAGGATGTATTCTGATGGAAGTGGATATCTTCAACAAAGAGAAGATCTAATTCATTCCCAATTGATCAATGATGGACAGAATCAGCCACAACCAGAAAAGGAACACTGGGAAATAAGTGTAAACTGTTTGCACTTTTGTTTTTCTTCCCAGGTTATTTTTACCTTCTAAATCCAATTCTCCCTGTGCATCAAGAGAACTGTTTGGTTCTGCACACATATATTGTATCTAGGATATACTATAACATAATTATCATGTATAAGACTGCTTGCCATCTAGGGGAGGGGGTGGAGGGAAGGAATGGAAAAGTCGGAACAGAAGTGAGTGCAAGTGATAATATTGTAAAAAATTACACAGGCATATGTTCTGTCAATAAAAAGTTATAAAAAGGGGGGGGGAAAGAAATTTACAGAAGACAAAATTAAAGATATACAGTGACAAGCAAGAATAACTAGGAATCTTAGTACAAAGAGACAAAAATGACCCCATAAGTATCACTTAGACTTGATAGACTAAAATCCATTACTGGTATATTGTTCTAGATTGATATACATTGTACAAAAGCAACAGGAGAAGTAAAAAAGGTATAATTTTATAGGTATATTTGTGTAAAAAAGCATTTTAAAGAAGATAAAGTGAGGGGTAAGAAGGAATTTTGTCAATAGATTATGCTATAGATGATCTGGACAGAAAAAGGAAATGGATAAAGAATTTGATAAACAGATCTTGCATAAAGGCACAACATGATAAAACTTTAATATTCCAATTATTCTGACATCTATTAGAGCACCCTTTCTGCCAAAAAAAAAAAGTAGTTCATGTCTCTTTTCAACCTGCCTTAATAATGATTTCAAACTTTAGTGTACCACATTGGGGAAATTTTCTATTGGATCTATTTGTAGCTAACAAGGAAGATTGTTGGTATGGAAATGGTGGGAAATCTAGAGTTAAGTAACTACTTTCTACCAGCATTTTTGATAGAATAAGGGAGAAAAAACACATTTGAAGATATAAAGGAGAAAAAAAGTTAAACCTGTATTTAGAGAATGCAGATTTCACAGGATTCATAGGAAGATGAAATGGGATCTTGTGAATTAAAATTCTACAGAGGAAGGGAGCTTAGGAAATGTGGTAATTGTTAAGAATAAAATTCTCAAGACATAAAATATTCCAATAAAGTCAAATAAAAATATGTTACCTAAAGTGATCATGGATGAAGAGGGAACTTACCAACCAACTTAGATTTTTTAAAGATATGTATTTGTTGTCATATGGGAGCCACCTGCCAGTAGCTGCTGGAGATCTAACTCAGAACTGATCTCTTCATGTGAGAAGATGATGACGATGATACAAGGAGACTGAAAGTCAGTTGCATTGTCTGACCTCTCTCCTCTTCCCTCTTGCCTCCAATTTATTTCAGCCCTAATCCACAAGGAACATCTGCATAGTAAAGTCTTCTTTGCAACTCCTTCAAGTATTATGATTCACAGCTATGGAGGCTCTCAGAGAATTGACCTGTCCTTTCACTTAGGCATGGTCCTTAACATGTATTGAAGATGAAAGTAAAAATAGATAATATTATCATGGGAAAGAGAAGACTCAGAAAACACAAGAAAACTGGATTTAATTATTTAAAGCTTTATAAATTTTAAGAGGTATTAGATTCATTCTATTTAGCCCTAGAATGTAGGGTTACTAATAGGGAAGCTAAACAGGTAGATCCAAGTTTTATATCAGGAAAAAGTTATTAATGACAACAACTATCCAAAAATGGAATGAACTGCTTCAGTAAGTTCTGCTTTGTTAGTAAACAAAGAGTTCCTCCATCATTGGAGTCTGCAAACCATTGTCTGTATAGCTACTTATCATTTATGTTGCAGCAGATATTTTCCTGCAAGACTGTGGCCTCTTAGGTCTCTTCCAACTCAAAATTCTCTGCTTCTATTAAGGTTAATCTAGCAATGTTGTGCAAGATTGGAGGAGGAGGCACTGGAGACGAATAAGGTCTTAAAATATTCTTTCCAAGTATTTGCTAGCATCTTGCAATAGAAAGCACACTGGATTGGAGACGGAAAGTCTTAATTTAAAAATCAACTCTGCTGTTTAATACCTGAGTAAACTTGGGATTCAACTCTCTAGGTTGGCAATCTCTCTTTTTACTTATCTATAAAACAAAGGGGTAAAAGTAGGTTATTTTTGAGCACATTCAAATTCTCAATTTATATTCCTATATATTAACTGAAGAACTAATACAATTTTGCTGCTATAATCCTGAGATCACGAGTCATTTTTATTTTCATTTTATTAGCAAAACTTCAAGAAGATAGTTCTTGCAATTTTTAAGTGCCCATTTAGGTAATGGCTACAAAATTCCTTGGAATCAGCATCTACCAATACTAAAGAAGAAATTTATGGAGAGAGCAACAGAGTGACTCAGTAAAAATTGACTCCCAAACAAGTCAGCACAATGAATCACAAAGATAAATGGTGATATTCTGGCAAGTTTCTTGAAAATTTTGACAATAGTCACTGTGTCAGTTTTATTATTCACTACTTAGTTATGCCATCAAAAAAAAAAAAAAAAAAGCAAACTACTCAGGAAACATAGCAACACTTCTTAGGTATTACAGTTCTGAGAACTAGGTCAGCAGGTGTCATTCCTAACTACTCAGTGCCCTCAGAGAAAGAGAGGTTGCATATAGTAATTGCTGTATTGGAATAGGAGTTATTATCTGATTTGTTCTAAGGTGGTACAATTAAAAGACTAATGTATTTGTTGTTGGAGGACCTGAATTAAAATTCCAGCTTTGCCCTTTATTATCTTATAATCTTGGGCAAGTGATTTTTTTTTCCTGTCTAGTGCTATTTTTTTTTTCATTTAAAAAAATGGGCTAGACTAGATGACCCATAAAATCTTTTCTAAGGTCTCTTCAGATTCAAAAATCTTTAATTTTATCATCCTTAATTGACAAAGATTTTTATCACTCTGTGTTCAAGTCCAAGTGTCAGCAGTCACTGGGAATCATTTCTGAGAAGATGTGACAAAAGATGAGCCTTGTTCTTACAATGAGCATTGTTTTTACCTACACTTAGTCCTGTACATCAATTTTTACCGGGGTTGTTAGCAAAAAAAAATAAAGTAGTCAAGAATTAAGTGCACCAATTTCTTTGGATAAACTGACTATCACAATCCTTTGATTTTCCATTATCCTTCCTTGGTGTGGATTTTTGAGGTCATTTCTAGAATTATTAGAAACATTCCTAGAAAGTAACCATGAGGAATAAAAAGAATGAAGTCCAAACCAGTCTTTTGTAAACTTTGGGTAAGAGGATTTGAGGTTAAAGGGGAACTTAGGGACAATCTAGTTCAGCTTCCTCATTTTAGAGGTGAGGAAATTTATATTTATACATTTTAACTGCCACAAAATCATAAATATTAGAGTTGAGATTCAAGTCCAGATTCTCCCATTCAAAATTTTCCTTACTCTGGTTCTTAGTGTAAATCATGACTTAAAGTAAGAACTCAATAAAAATACAGAGTAATTACTTAATTATGTAAATATGTTACTATCATGCTTCTTTCATATTTAAAAATTTGATTCCATCAGATCCAATCTGATTTTTTAAAAATCAGATGGAAAGATGAAACTATATAATCAATAAATGCTTGAGATTCTATGTAATGACTAATTAGCAACACCCCCCCCCCACCGCCATCCTCCTCTACTGTCCGATGAGGATGGTGGATAATAGAAAGTTGCTAATTATGATCGCACCTTTCTGATGAAATATTGGAAATAGTCAAAACAGCAGGAGTGTGGTCTTTAGAAAGAAGTAATTCATCCTTTCTTTATAGAAAAATGGGGCAATTATTTAGGGAACTAGTAAGGAATATTCTTTCCTCTTCCCAAAATTACCTCGTGGTTACTTGTTTGTAACCACAGATAATGAATGTAAGCCTCTTGAGTCCAGGAACTCTTTTTTTGTCTTTGTGTTATTAATACTTAGAGCAGTTTCTGGCATGTCCTGCATAATAAAGGAATGTTTATTGAACAAAGTATATTTTGTTTGTCTTTTTTTTTTTTTTTGCAGGCAACTTTATTTTTATTTATTTATTTGTTTGTTTATTTTGGTGAAGCAATTGGGGATAAGTGACTTACCTAAGGTCACATAGCTAATGTGTTAAGTGTCTGAAACTGTATTCATATTCAGATCCTCAAAACTTCAGGGTCATACTTTATCCATTGCATCATGTAGCAGCCCCCTTGTCTGACTTTTAAAAGCTTTCATCTCTTGGACCATTTTTACCTTTCCAATTTTCCTATATCTTACTCCTTCCCATGATTGATTACCCTTAATTACTTGAATGCCTTGCCCCTCACTTCTGGGTTTCTCAGGTCTCCTTTAAGATTCAGCAAAAATCCTACCTTCCGTAGGAAGTCCTTCATGGTTCCTATAATTGCTACTGCCTTCCCTCTAACATAATCTCCCACTTCCTCTGACAGTTTTCTTGTATAGTCATTTGAATATATATTGTTTTCCCCCATTAGGATACAAATTCCCTGAGAAATTACACTATTTGGGGCCTTTTTTTTCCCATTTATTCTCAATCTTTAGCACAGTGTCTGACACATTTTCCCCTTAATAAATATATTATAAAATAAACATATTATATATAGTAAAATTTATATATATATATATATATATATATATATATATATATATATATATATATATATTATAAATATAAATAACTGAATTTTCTTCCCATCTTGGTTCATTTCAGAATAGAAAGTTCAAAATCAATGATTTCTGGTCCCATCCCAGGAATTGTTAAATAATCTTAGTATTGTCTCATATCCCCAATAAAGATATACTATTCATTTAAACAACTGAAAAAGATAGCAATATATAATAAGAAATAAGTTGTAGTGAAATAAAAACAGACATTCACTCATAGTGATAAATTCAAGTAGCATGTGCCCAGTGAAATGCTTGACCATGGGATAGTATCCATTCCATGCTGTTGTGTATGACAAAGAAATTTTCCTCAAATTCCAATTTAATTGGTTCTTGTGGAGGTAACTCACTGATTTTGTTCTTCTAGAAGTTACCTAATTGAAAAGAAAATTTAGTCACCTTTTATTGATACAGAGATAGATTAAATGTACAGATGTTATATAGTCCCAAAAGTGGTAGGAAAATATTGAAAAAGTGATCTAAATCTAAGCACCAAAAATATGGAGTTAGATTTGAGGTGTAGGCTGAATTATTTTTTCTAGACTTCATTGTTACTTCCTCTATCCCCAACATTGTTCACCAAATATCTTCTAAAATATTTTTTCTCTACTCTATTGGTCACCATCACTTTAGATTTCTCCCTTGACCAAAGGAATGGAGATAAAGAATATGTGATAAGGAGAGCTACAACCAATTGAATATGGGATGACTTCCAGCGCTGAGTCTCAAAGCATTTTCTGGTAAACTTTTTTCTTCCATGAAGTGGAATGGTTGGTGATATGTTGTGGCCAAGTTACAGATGGGAAGAATTCTGAATAATTCTCAAGTAACCAGACATTATCTGAAATATTTGTCAAGAGACAAATCAATCTATTCCATCAAATAATCTACTACCATTGGTATGAAAGAAAAGAAGATGAGAATTTGAGTTTTTATTTTTATTTATAAAAATTGAATATAATTTTAAAAAATAAGAAGTTGCAATTATAGAAAATAAGAGTAAGCCATGTTTCTACTACCCCCAAACCTGTAGCAGTGGTAAAGAGAAGACCTCAGAGGATAGAGGTAGAAGACAAGTGTTGTACAAAGCAATAATTATTAGGCATTTCTGGAACATCTTTCATGAAAGAAGTCTAATTAATTAATAATCCATTTATATTGTGAATCTCTTATGTTGAATAAAAAGATGATATCTATGTATTATTCACCATTAATCTACTGTCATCAGTGATGGATCTGTAGAGAAGAGTCTTACTTCCTATCCTGTATCATAACCACTAGATGGCATTCCCATCTTTTCTTCATGCTATAATTTTTTGATGTCATTTAAGCCCATTTTTTCTAGATAGTCCATGTGCATAAGTGATGTTTCAACATAAAGAACAACCAGCAGCAAATTACCCCGATGGAACTACCCTTCTTTAAATACCTTCTCTTTTACTACCACGATAATAAATATCTGTTGAATTTTCAAGGACATAATATCATTTTTGGACATTTTTGGAAGTGAGGAGTTTTCCATAAAAAAAAAAAAAAATCAAATTTTAGAACTGATGGGGGCTAGACTATGTCAGAGTAATGTATGATAATAGAACTTGTCAAGATTTCCAGGAACTGGGGACCTCTAGAAATAGGCTAAAAATGAGAGAATCATAGAAACAATTGAAAAGCATCCAAAAGGTCTATTTCAGCTTATATCTGGCAAGAATCTTCTCCACAATATCTTCTACAAGTAGTCATTGAGGATTTTTTTTGTCTACCTTCATGTCAATTTCACTACCTTCTGCTGTAACTCATTCCATTTTAAAATAACTCTTAATTGTTAGAAAGTTTTTCCTTATGTTGAATCAAAATCTGATTCTTGACTATAGTTTCCCATCATTGTTTTTACTCTAGTCTTGTAGAGCCATGTAGAACAAGTATAACACCTTTTTCACATGCTGTTGTTTTATTTCAGTCTCATCTAATTCTTGATTCCATTTGATGTTTCTTGGCAGAGATACTGGAGTGGTTTGCCATTTTTTTCTCCAGCTCATTTTACAAAGGAGGAAACTGAGTCAAACAGGGGTTAGGTGATTTTTTATAAATAAAAAAGCTATAAAATTAAAAAAAAAACATGAATAGGCGATTTGCCCAGGGTCATAGAGATGGTAAATATCGAACTGTGAGTTTGTACTCAGGAAGAGAAATCTTCCTTATTCAAAGTCCAGTGCTCTACCCACTGTGCCACCTAGCTGCCCCATTCTCCACATATAAGTCTTTCAAATACTCATAGAAAGCTATTATATTCCCTACACCACAGTCCAAATCTTTTCTAAGCAAAACTTTCACTGTTTCTTCAATTGATACTTACCTAGCACAATCTTGTCTGCTTTCTATCTAGTTGTTTGCCACCCAAATTTCTGTCTAATTCTTTAAACTTTTTCCCAGCAAAAAATAAGTGATCAAGTTTATTTTTGTATTCAACTTACATAATTATTCCTATTCCTTTATTCTTATAGAAGTCAAGGAAATCACATTATTAATTTAAGTTGAATAATAAAGGATTTCTGAAATTTTACTTAGAGAACTATGATATTTTCAGATATTTTTAAATATAAGATCTTATTTTAGTCATTGTCTGGGAAACAGTATCATAGATTTAAAGTCAGAAGATATTTTAAAGGTTCCACTAATTTTACAGATGAAGACTCTGGGCTCAGAGACTTGAACAAAGTCACAGAGGTAGAAGATAGCAGACTTGAGATTTTCACCCAAGTTCTCTGATTGCAGATGGAATGAGGGTAAAAGATGAAGGAAAAGTCTAAGATGAAGAATAAGTTCAAGTAGGCTATTCAACAATCAGTTCTGAGAGCCTTTTATGAGGTCTTTCCCACCAATTTGCCTATTTAAGTAAGCCTGATGCCATCGCCTAGAAATCATTACAAGACAGATATATATATATATATATAGTATGAGTCAGAGGCAGGATTTATATTGTGTTCCTGGCTTTCTCTATTTACTGTATCACACTGCTTCTCTTAGGTTCTGGTAATACAAATGCAAAAGTCCCTAATCTCAAAGAGTTTATGTTCTACTCTAAGTATAACAAGGGTACTTTCTAACTAGTAGCTAAAACACTATATTATTTAGGGAATATTGAATAGTATCAATATAAGTTCTGATTTCCTAAGCTCCCTTTGTCTCAAGTTTCTTCATCTAAAAAACGAGGAAATTAGAACACATGACTTCTAACATCCCTTTCAGTTCTAAGTCTTATTATTCTATTCATTATCTTTTAAGATCTTGTTCTCTTCCCAGTGGGGAAACGTACACAGAGGTTCTTCTGCTGAGTATATCTGAATCTTGTCTCTGAATTTATTCTAGCCTCAGGAATAACATGCAGGCCTCTACCTTTGTCCTTCAGGTTAGCTACAGAGCCATATTGTTATTAGTATTTATAGATTATTTATTTAGAGCTAGAAGGGATTGTTCAAGTGCAACCTTTATTTTATAGTTGAAGAAAGAACTAGTCAGTTTGCTGAAGTTCACAAGATACTAAGTGACAGAGGTGAATTTTGAACCCTGGACTTATGATTCATTCAACCATGCTGCAAACTACCACTTCTTTCCCTACCTATATGACTATTTTTTAAAAACTTTACTTACTTTTTTGTATTCACTGAAAACGCTATCCTATGTTATGAAGGCTAAGACATGGAAGAGACCCTTCCTCTAAGGGTCTTGGACTCGACTTATTTGGTAGGAAACCTCGGAAGAATTGGAAAATAGATATACATATAATAGATATAAAAGACATTAAAGAAATAGTTTGTATCCTTGCCCTTTTCTGGGTTTTCTGGGCCACAGGGGACCTACATTCAGAGGAATTTAGGGATTCTAGGATCATGAGCAAACTGAGGCTATTTTGTCCAATATTCTAATTTTTAAGATGAGAAAACTGAGGCAAAGAAAAGCCAAGTAACATTTCTCCTCCCACATTCTTTCTGGTAGACAAGTATCATATACAATCCAGAGAAAAATGTTGTCAATATGGTACAAGTCTCTTCAGTACTTTCTCACTAGCTTATAAAAGATATGCTATTCCATCTGGCTAAAGATTTTTGGCTAATGAAGGGATACTGGACAAGGATAAAATCACACAGAGAATAAGTGGCAAACCTAAGATTTTTAAAAATTAACTTATTTTTAAAATATATATTGCTTTATGAATCATATTGGGAGAGAAAAATAAGAGCAAAAGGGAAAAACCATAGGAGAGAGAAAAATACAAGGAAAGAAAAAAGAAGTGAACATAGCATGTGTTGATTTATATTCAATTTCCATGGTTCTTTTTCTGGATGCAGATGGCATTTTCTATCCATAGTATATTAGGATTGCTTGAATCACTGAACCACTGAAAAGAACCAAATCTTTCATAGTTGATCATTGAGCATTCTTGCTGTTATTGTGTACAAAATATTCCTAGTTCTGCTTGTTTCACTCAGTGTCAGTTCCTGTAAATCTTTCTAGGCCTTTCTAAAATCAGCTTGTTCATCATTTTCCATTAATTTCATGTACCACAGCTTATTGAGCCATTCCCTAATTGATGGGTATCCACTCCCTTTCCAATTCTTTGCTAGCACAAAAAGAGTTGCTACAAACATTTTTGCACATATGGGTTCTTTTCCCTTCTTTATGATTTCCTTGGGATACAGACCCAATAATCAGATTTTTAACACCAAAATTCTGTTACACATATAGTTGCCTTTTCACTATTCCTTTTAGAATAAAGGAAAAAAATGTAAAAAGGAGGGAGGGAAAGAGGTTTCTTTTCTCATACTAGTTTTGGGCTTGTGCCATTGGCATTTATTTTGTATATTCATTTCCTGAACTGTCTTTCTGTTGTGGCTATGTGCATTCCCAGGGCCATGCCCTTGTAGGTCAGTCTATATTTTTGTACACTAGTCAACAAAGTCACGCAACAAGAATTTCTAGATGTCAGAAATGCATCTTAAGGTTAAAGAATGAAGGTCATGCCAAACTGAAGGAAAAAATATAGTAAAAGAATGGGGGGGAAAGACATCAGAGATACTACTACTTGTCCACCTTCATGGGAGTGAGAATACATTCATGCAAATGGAAGAAAAAGGGTGCCACAGATTAATAGCAGAAGTCACTGGATTTGCAGTGATATTAGTGTTAATGTAGGTATTAACAGCACCATATATGGTCATCTAGATCAAACCCCCTCAATTTTTAGATGAGGAAATTGGGGCAAAGAGAGATCAAATGACATTTGTGTAAGTAGAAAAAGACAGGGATAAATTTTGAGCCCAGGGCCTTAAACTGCAAAGTCAACATTCTTTTCATAACACCACACTATTTCTTCATTGAGTTAATAATTTTATTAGATTAAATTAGAAATTTATTCTGGGTAAGAGTGGAATTGGAATTGAAAAAAAATCTCATTTGGCTGTTGAAACTTGACTAGGCGAGAATACTTTAAAAAAATTAAATCAAATAATCAAAGAATAGGGGACAGCCTAGACTAATTTCCCTCTTCCTTTTTATTTATCTAAATTCTATTCATATTTTAAGATTTTCTTCAAGTTTCATCTCCTGTGTGAAGCTTTCCTTGGCTATCCAGGTCACACTGATCTTTTCCCTTCTATAAACTCCCATTGCAATAATAATCAGTAAGTTTAGTACTTACTGGACTCTCTAATTGTTCCCTCTGTGCTAATTTTATCACTCTAGAAATTAGTTGTCAAGGGTGATTTTTATGTCATATTGTTCTTTTGTATTGTTACCCTCATCCCCAGGTCCTAGCCAAGTACTTGGATACAATCATTTAAATTCTTTTTGGTCTAATATCCTGTAGCTCCCTCTATAAAGAAGGGAAGGAACTGCTTTCTTTGGCCTAGTCTTTTACCAAGATAAACTTTAGAAAGATTAGAGGATCTGGGAAGGATTTTTGAGTTGATCTGTTCCTTTCCTCTCCTTTTGCACAGGAAGAGACACTGAGGCTCCTAAGGTTAAGGGACTTAATCAATTAAATACAAATGGAACTTCTTCTTCCAGCCCAAATGAACTGGGTTGGGGACAAGCTCATAGTTCAATTGGATTAAAACAGGGAGTACATAAAATGGGGTCACATGAAATAAAGTTGGAAAGTTGAGTTTGGACAAGATGATGAAAGACTTTAAATACCAGTCTGAAAATCAGCTCCTTAAGCTGACAATCTATAGGGAAATAGTGAATGTTTTTGAACAGGAGAGTCATATTCCTATACTTTTGCATTAGGAAGTTTACTTTCCAGTTAAGAAAGACTCTTCAGAGATGGAAAAGACTAATAACAGGGAAACCAGTTGTGATGTTTTTAGAACAGTATGGGGAAGAAGTAATGAGTGGCAAAGCTATTTTAATTGCAGTATATACAGAATAGATGGAGGTGAAATTTGTTGTAGAAATAAAATCTATTAGACTTTAGGTCAGTTACTGGAATACATTTTTTTAGAGCATTAACCCTTGAAGGCAAGAACTGTTTCTGTCTTTCTTTGTATCACTACTGCTTTGTAGCATTTCCAGCTTGATAACCCAATATGCCATCTTATACAAAGAACAAATGTATATGGAATTGGATTGTATTTAGCTCTATATGAGGACAGAAGAATCAACCAGACTCTGAATATTTGAGCATAGGTGTCCTGGAGGATACATTTTTAAATTTTTTAGCTGAGGCAATTGGGGTTAAGTGACCTGCCCAGAGTCACACAACTAAGAAGTGTTGAAAGTGTTTGAGGTCAAATTTGAACTCAGGTCCTCCTGATTTCAGGGCTGGTTCTCTATCTACTGCACCACTTAGCTGCCCCCTGAGGATACAAAAGTCAACAGCAGAAATGCAAAAGTTATGAGGAGCAGATTTTGGGAGGATAAATGATGAATTCTGCATTAAAACGTTGAAGCTGAGCTGCCAACAGGGACATTCAAGTGGAGTTGCCCATAGGCAATGAACAGTGGGAACTCAGAATAATGTTTGGGCATATATTTGAGAGTAATTTCTTTAGAATGGGTAATTGAACTCATGGAACCAGATGAAATCACCAAGAGAGAGAGATTAGAGAGAGATGAGATGTGACCCTTTAGAGATATTCATGACCAAGAGATATTCAAGACAGTGAATAACTGATTGCTCCAAGAAGGAATAGTCATTGGGAAGACCAGGAGAGAAAGGAAAAAGGTATGGTCAACCTTGTCATGTGTTCCAGAAAGGTAAAGAAAATGAGAGCAGAGAAAAGGTCACTGGATTTAGCAAAGGAGAGGTCATTGGTGACCTTTGGGAACAATTTCGATAGAATGGGTCTGGAAGTCAGATTTCAAAAATTTGAGAAATAAGTGGGTGGTGAAGCAGTATGGTCAGTCAGTAGAGACAATTCTTTCAATGGTGTGTGGCCCCTAAAGAAAAGAGAATTATGAAGTGGTATCTTGGGGAGATGTAAGGGTTAAGTGAAAGATTTGTAAGGGATAAGAGAGACCTGCTCATAATGATCCTATCTGCAAACACTGGGGAAGGAGTCAATGTAATAAGACTCCAGACAATGTCAGGGAGACACTAAAAATGAAAGACCAGTGAAATAGAATGAACGATGAATTAGGCAAGAGCCTGGGTTTCATAGACTCATGGGATCATAGCTGTAAAGTTGGAGGAATTTTAGAGATCATCTAGTCTAAACCACATATTTTGCATATGATGAAACTGAGGTTAGAAGAAGGAAGTGACTTTTCCAAGAACATGCAGAAAGTGAGTAGATATGTGTAATTCAAATCTAAGTCTTTTGGCTCCAAACCCAACACTTTTTAAAACTACAGACAGAAAGGGTTGGGGTCAAGGGCAAAACCCAAGCTTTTGAGGATGGAGGGGAGAATGGAGGGGAGAACTGGAGATGACTGAAGAGATTCTAAGATGTGAAATTGAGGAACATCACTGACTGAATATTCTCAGTAAAATCAAAGCCAAGCTCATCTGCTGGGGATAGGAGAAGCTGGAATGGGGCTGTGTACTTGAGAAGAGAGGGGGAAATTTGGAGCAGTCCCTGTGAAGAGTTGGCCAGAAATGAGAACACAAAAACTGTCATGTCCTGGTAGGGAACCAGTTGAAGTAAGATAACACGAATTTGTAGCACACTCAATTGGCGTGGTTTAGTGACCTCCAGCAGAGCTTAGTCACTTGGGCATAGTAATAAATAGAAATTATTCTTGGTTTTGAGAGGCAAGGAAGTCCATGGCTACAAACTGTCAGCTGTGTGTATCCCTCCAAAAAAACATATATATTTAAAAGAGAGTGGGTAGACCTGGAATACTCAAGCTTAGCTACTGATGATCAGTTTCAGAGAAGTCACACCTGAGGTCAGCTTCCTTCTGTGTCACCAATAAATGGCTTTTTAGACAATGGGTCATTTGTTTAGGCCAGATGTGGGAAGTTGCTAAACTTCCCTTTGAGGACACTGTCTGATCACATGAAAACTACTGGGTAATGATGTATTCCTTATTACCATGCAAAGCAATAGTAGGAGAGTACTTGTGAGAGTGTTAAATGAAAACCACAGTGCTCAGAGGCTGAAGCAGATGGCTTCTCAAATCAGTCTTGGCCACCTCCTCCCACACATGTCAGAGGTGAAACGGAAACTTGAATGGTTAGAGTAGACAAGTGAGAATAGATAGAATTCCACTCCTCACAGGCATGCCAGACCAACTGGGATGAGAAGCTCTCAAGAATGAAATTCTGAAGGGAAATAATTCCAATGAAGATTTGTCTTTGGAAGCACAATCAACTAAACATCTTAGATTTAAATATATGTATATAGGAATATAGTACTTGCTTTTGAAAGTATAAGCAAACATTAGCAAATATGCCAGCAATTTTATATATATACATAGTAAATATATAATACATATGTACATGTATATACATATATATATGTACGTGTATATACATATATACTATATTTGTATGTACAGGAGATGGAACCAAGGACAGGTAATCAAGTCAAAAAGCATTTATTACCTATCTACCATGCGACAGGTAAAGCATTGCAGATATAATGTAAGAGGTAGGGGAGAATAGTCCCTGCCTTACAGAAGATCACAATACATAATATGCTTTCATAGCATTTACTATTATCAGTTTCCCCTGATTCCTAGGGCTTCAGGGTACTTCTGGCCACTGACCTTTGCAATGTCAACTAATTCTACCAACTTGCCTTCTCCAAAGCCTTCAGAGGCTTCTGACCACAATTTCTTGAATTGTAGTTTAATAACCAATAATGCATTCAAGAACAGCCACGTGCAAACTTAAAACCTTTATTATACCTGCTCACATAATGCTCTGATTTGTTAACTCCCTAGTGAACACCTGATCTGAAGACCATATGTTCACTATCAACCTCCTTACCTCTCCTGGCTATCCATCCACTTGGCTCAGCTACCCAGGATAAAGAGAGAGATGTGCTGCTCACAGTGGACTTAAAATGGGTCTGTGAGGTCACACACACACAGACAACCAGCAAGAGAGCCATCTCCCATTAAGAAGCTATCTTGATATGGCCAGGATCCCGCCCAAGGGGCAGTCCTTGGCCACAGAGGTTATTTGTGGGCCACTCAAATCTCCTGTTGCACGGTGGCCACCCATTTAAAGGACCCTTACAATTCCCTTCTCTTGTTTTGCAGGAACTGCCATCTCATCAAGCTAATCTTTTAGCATCAGCTATAATTCACTTGATCTATGAAATGGCAGAATATTATGCCCAAGGAGGTACAAAGCAGCAGATCAGTAAACAGAAGTATGACAATGAGAACTAGGCTCAACAGGGACCAAGTGTTCAACCCATTCATTAAAGTCACACTCAAAGAGGTAATGTGCCAAGGAGGTAGGATGTCAACAGTGAGGTAAGATGTCAACAAGGTAAAATATCACTATTCTAGTTCACAAGTAAATATCAGTGAGATAGAGTGTCACAATTCTAGTTACACTTGTCACAATTCTATTGCACTTGTATACATACTTTAAAAGAAAACACAGATAAAGGTGCAAAACACAGAGAAAGGTGCATACAAGCAAAGTCATGTCTTGTAACATTGCCTCAGTAACATTGCCAGGTGGGTGTGTTGGTTTTTTACCCACTAATTTAGAGGCATAGTCCTTAAATAGAAAACATAGGGCAAAACCTCTCCCCAGGCCACCCATATGGTAGGTAGCCATTAGAGAAGCACACAGGCCCATTGTCCATTTACAGTCTTTATATTTCATATCACCCACGACAGTCCATTTCAGCTGCTACACTGGAGCTGTGTCTGCTGTCTGTGATGTCACAGGTCAAGAGAGACATTGCTGCCATCAGCATATGGAGAGCTGCTGACATCCAGCTGGTCCATCTGGGCTGTTGTCTGGTCGTTTTCTTGGATCCCCAAGTCACGAATGTCTCTGGTGGGAATCCACTCCTCTGTTGTTGGATCTGCATCTAGAATGAAAGGAATGTACCCAGGGCCCTAAACCCTGACCCAATTTGGGCCTTTCCAGATGCTATTTAGGCCTTTCCACATCACTTTGGAAAGAAAGTTCTTGTTTTTGTCAGTTAGTCTGTCAGTTAGCTGCACTTTCTGTGTATACCAGAAGTGCATTATTAAGGTAAAATCCAAAGAATTTTTAAATGTAAAATCCAAAGAATTTAAAACCAAAATAATTTAGAAATGTAAAATCAAAATAATTTAAAACCAAAATAATTTAGAAATGTAAAATCAAAATAATTTAAGAATGTAAAATCAAAATAATTTAAAAATGTAAAGCCAAAAGAATTTAAAACCAAAAGATTTTAAAATTGCAAGCAATCACATCTTGTATTGCCACATCTTGTGCATATCCCAAAATTCCCTTCTCTTGTTTAAAAGGGAACATCTTGGGGATATAAATAGTCTGTCTAGTAATGACTTGGCTAGTAGGATTATAGGAAATGCCAGTGGAATGGGCAAAGTCAAATTCAATGCAAAAAGACCTATAGGCAGAAGATTTGTAAGCCAATCCATAACGTGTTTTAAATGCATATGAGATTTCTACAATGGAAAGATGGTTGATCACATGCCTAGCTGCTTCTCCAGATTGGAGTGAAGCCATGAAGAATTGAGAATATATATCCACAGTTACATGGATGCTCTGCCTCTTAAAATGAGTAATGTCCATTGGTCTTAAAACATTAAATTTCAAACCATAAGGGTTTTGTCCTATAGGGAGCATAGGAGAGTGAAAAGAAAGATAAGCTGTACAGCCTTTTCCTATGCTCCTAGCTTCCTCTTTAGTTATCACAATTTGCAAATATAAGGCTCTATCAGCCTCATTATAAAAAATATAATTCTGAAAAAATTCTGAAAATGGACATGTAGGGTATAATATTTATCTGAGTGCTCTTTCACTTGCTTTTGAAGTTCTTTAAAGAGCTGATAATATATATTAAAAACTACAAATTGTATTTGAGCTGTGGCAATGCTTTGTACCACATCTACTGAATAAGCCGAATCAAAAATTATTTTTGCATGTCCACTTGCAAGGCTTGGAGCTGTAGCCAATAAATTTTTCACTCTGTGATGATTTCACAACACACATCAATTTGTGCATTGATATGAGAGAGATATATTTTACCAGGTCTTGTCCCAGATAATTTTACTACTTTCTCAATGGCTTTTATTGAAATTCTAACCACAAGCACTGGGTAAAAATTTAAAATATTGTGCTGGGAGGTTCACCCACTTCATACTGTCTCCTTGATCAAAGATTGCTATGGGTGCCTTTTATATAACAACATTTGACATTTCCAATATTTTTTATTCATTTTTTCAGCCATATTAGATAAAGCCAATTCAATCTCTTTCAGAGCCTTTAGAGCTTCTTTAAGCTGGTATTGTGAGTCTAAAGCACTGTTTCCTTTTAAAGGTAGTACTACTTTAGCTCTTGGAGATAGTTTTCTCACAGGGGTAAGGTCATCAGCCACAAGCCTTTAACTCAAAGTAGAGCTGTTCTTTATGTCATGTGGCAAGGCTGTCCATTCAAATCCTTTATAAAGCTCAGGATTAATGCTGGGCACTGAAAAGATAAATTCCTTCATATCCTCCTTATCTAGATGGATATAATTCTTAATTCTAAACGATCATTCCTTAAGCATTTGAGGAGATGGAAGTCCAAGCTGAAGAGCTTCCACTGTCTCCACATGTCCATGTACTTTTCTCAGATCAATAAACATTCCCCAATCCCCCAATTTCCTTTTTATAACAAATTCAGGGGAATTTCAAGGACTTAGAGAAGCTTGTAAATGTTTACATTTACTAGTTTAGCCCAGTCCAGCTCCAAACCATTCATAGTTTGGCAAACCTTTTCATAGATATCCTCTCCTACAGTTGTTCCTTTGATGCTTTGCAGTGCAGCAAGCTCTCCTATGACTTCAAAATAATCATTCATTCCACGAATAAAAATTAGAAGTTGTGCAGAATCATGAACATCATTGCTTTCGTCGAGTGCCAAGGAAAAATATGACTTTTTTTGTGGAGTTTTGCAAATGCTAATGCAGATTGTCTCCCATTTCTTCAATCCTCTGTGTAATTGTAGGTCCTGAAAGACTCACTGTACTAAATAAATCAGCCTTCTCTGGACACATCTCTTTGGCAACAGAAAGAAGGCATTCTTTAACAAATTCTCCCTCCACAAATGGTCTGCCAGTGTGTGCTATTAGCTTGGCAACTTGAAAACTTGCTCTAAGTGATGAAATATTTAGCTGCTTCTGCTTCACAAAAATATTTTGCTGAGTTGTCAATGCATTTTTCAGTTTTAATATTTTATCTTTTCTCACTTCTCCAACCAATCATATTTATCTTTATGTTGAGTTTCATAGTGTCGATGCAAATTATATCTTTGAACACAGACACTATATTCTGGCATATCAGACATACA
The DNA here is from genome assembly GCF_048593235.1 of Sminthopsis crassicaudata. NCBI lineage: Eukaryota > Metazoa > Chordata > Mammalia > Dasyuromorphia > Dasyuridae > Sminthopsis > Sminthopsis crassicaudata. The sequence goes on from NC_133620.1 coordinate 60,879,414, forward strand.
GCTCTTTCCTTGTACTGCATGAAAAAATAATAATAAGTCCACTGTTCTTTGAATATCCTACACTCCAAGCCAATTTTTCTTTTTCTTGACATCATTATTTCTGAGGGATTTCAAATTGCTATTAGTAAAATACATATATATACAGCACTACAAAAACAATATACCAGCAATAACTTTGCCCACACAGAGACATACAGACTGCAAGGCCCAACTTCCTCCAAGCTGCCTCTGCACTGTGATGCCTCAATTTCCCACACTCTCCCGCTTCAGATCTTCACTGCACACAAGTCACCACTCAGGCGACCCTCCCAAATGTCCTGGCTTCCTCTGAATCCTGGGATCAATTCTCATGATCCAGTGATGCCTGGTTGTATGTGCTGCACTCATAATTTATCATAATCGCAGGCAAGACTGTGCATATATGTATATAGCTATGCAATATATTGTATGTGCAGAATGAGCTTCAGTGACAAATCATACATTGGGGCTTCTGGGGGAGGTCATCATGTGACTTGAAGCTGCACAAGTGTATGGGGACCTTAAGAATCTGGAGGGGGATGAAGCAGTACACCAGCTCTGCACCCCCTCATACTCAGGATAAGTGGGGGGGCACTAAGGTCAGACCCCCAGTGATTATAAGGTGATGACATATGTTAGCAATATTCCATCTCTTTATGAAACTACAGAACATATACACACTGATAAAACTGATGACCACAACAGCCAGACATGAGGTCACTATGGATACAGGGCCACAGCCTGGTACCAGGAGCCTCACTCTGGGCGACAGTAGCAGTCAATACCACAACATGCACTAGAGAGGAAGCCGTTACATTGTCATTACAGCATAATGTCAATGATAGAGTCAAGCTGGGACTTGTACTGTTACTATACCCGCGCACCAGACACAGCCCACATATTCCCCCTGCAGTGGCCGTGACATGCGCAGCATGCACTGTACATCCCTTGTGCCTGTCTATTGTGGTGGCCATCAGTTCTCCATCTTCTGCATCTCTCTCCCTGCCCCACACCATACACCCTGGCCTAGTAACTCACCTCACCTTGGTATCGCCTCACATTCTATCTCTGCTGCCTCAGCCTAGTGCCGGAAATGTGCATTACTAACATGAGTTTAGGTCGACCATCACTTCCAGTCTGATTTTGCCATAACCCAGTGGGCCACATAAGCATCCTCAGCGGGCCGCATCTGGCCCACGGGCCTTAGTTTGAAGACCCCTGCTCTAATATCTCTGCAATCAGACTACATCTTCTAGAAAGTGTCTTTGGTAGAATTTGGTTCTCCACTCTAAGGCAATAGAATAGATTATGAGCATACATATCTATACAACAATCCAGTAAAGGAAAAAAAAATTGGGAAAAAACTGAAGTCATCATAAAGTTTTAAGTTTTATTCACAACCACCCTTTGGGGTAGGTCTTCTTTCCTTTTTTTTTTTTTTTTTTAACAGATGAAAGGAAGAAGAAGGAAAGAGAAGTATTTATTAAATATTTACTAATGCTTTACAATTATTATACCATTTTATCTTATAACGACCCTGTAAAGTCAATCATTTGCCCATAATCACATAGCTAAGTTCTGAGGCAAGATTCAAACCAAATCAATTAAACAACTAATTAGCAAACATTTATTAGCACCTATTACATTGTGGATACCATATGGGGATATAAATATAAAGAATAAAATAATCCCTACATTAAAGGAATTTATATCATAATATCTTTTAATTGCAAGTCTAAGATCCTATTTACTCTACTACATCTCTCAAAGTAGTAAATGTGAGTAGCTATACATTTATTCCAATGTTTTTACTCTTGCTTAAAACACTTTAAGCACTCTTATGATGGAGTTTTCTTCTGAGCCAATTTATGATATGAAATATGGCCTCTTTATTTGATAGTCAAATCTTGTTTGTTAAGCTCAAACAAGATCACCCAGCTTTATCTCCCACCTTATTTTCCAGACTTAGCTCCAAATAACTTTAGACAATTTCAAACTATCATTGCAGTGGTATGCATGCTTAGACCCGTACAGTTTAGCATTTTTATCAGTGACTTAGGCAAAGGAATCAAAGGCATGCTTTTGAGAAAACAAAAACAAAAACCTGACAATATTGGCTGACACACTGGGATATTAGTCTGGATTTATCATTTTCCTGCTGGACATCTCCCTTTTCCACACTTCCTTATTTCTGGTAAGGGTATTACTGCTCCTCAGTCACCCAAGTTTGAAATCTTGGAATTGCCAATGACTCTTCCCTCATTCAACCCCCATATTTAGTCAACTGTTAGTATCATTAATTTTACCCCTACACCATCTCTCACATCCAACTGCTTCTCTCTAGTCATAGAGTCTCTACCATTACCATCAGTTCTCTTGACTATTATAATAGTCTACTGACAGGTTCTCCTGTTTCCAGTTGTTCCTCCTCTAGTATATCTTCTACATAGCTGTCAAATTGATAATTCTAAAACAGATATAAAATTTTACTCATATACCCACAAATTTTTACTAGTTCCTAAGTGCCTCTAGGCTGAAATACAAAGTCCTTAGTCAGACACTTAAATATTCCTATATTATGACCCTCACTTATCTCACTGTTATTTTGTATTCCTTCTCTCCATGAATTCTCCATTTCTGATAATCAGTCTGTTAGTTATTCTCTATTCATGATATTCCTTTCCTCATCTTCTTGTCTTTGATTAGCTAATCCCTCATGTCTAGAATATAATAAGCATTATGGAATTTTAGAGTAGGTAGGGACCTCAGTGTCTTTTCAGCTCCATCTATGTTTGAAAGGAATCCATGCTAAAAAGATGTCTGAAAATGATCAGTCTTTGTTCGAAAACTTCCAGTGAGGGACAAACCATTATCTATCAAGATCATTCATTCTATTTTATAGAAAGCACTAATTACTCAGTAGTTTGTTTTTCCCCCTGACAACAAAGCTAAATTCTCCTTTTTGCTACTTTTACCCCATTGCCCTTACTTTTCTCCAGGTCCAAAGGAAATACATTTTAAAATTTCTTCCTTATGTAAGTGGTTTAAATACTTAACTACTTAAAGATAGTTATCCTGTGCCCCTGAGTCATTTTGGCTAGGTGATATGAACATGGAAAAACTGAATTTGAATTCTTCATTAGACACAAAAGAGCTGCTCCTGGGCAGGTCATCTAACCACTCTGGGTCTCAGTTTTGCTCATTTAAAAATGAGGAAATTGGTTTTGATGATTCCTATACCTTTCAATGCTAACTTTACGGTTCCATGACTAATTACCTATGTAATTCTATACTACTCCATCTCCAACTTCTTAAACTACATCTATCTCAATTGTCTCATCTGTTAGTCAACATGTATTTATTAAGCATGTCTTATGTGCCAGGCATTATTAAGCTAAATGCTAAGGATACAAATAGAAACAGAAAAAAATAGCAAATAGAAACAGAAATAAATATAGTCCTTGAATACAAGAAGGTTACAGTTTTGTTTGTAAGTTCGTTTTGTGGTGTTTTTTAAGTTTTATATGCACATTCACTTTTTACATATTTTCATATGAATCATGTTGGGTGAGAAACATCAAAACAAAAGGGAAAAACCATGAAAAAGGAAAAAGAAGAAAAACCAGATGAAAATAGTATATTTGGAACTGTATTCAGTCTCCATCATTATTTCTATGAATGTGGATGGCATTTTCTATCCAAAATTTATTGGAATTGCCTTGGAACACTGAATTGCTGAGAAGAACCAATCTCACATAATCTTGTTGTTGCTGTGTAAAATAGTTTCCTGGTTTTGCTTTAAGAAGTTTATATTCTAATGAGGAAAGACAACACATAAAAGAAAGATGAAAAAGGGAAGGAGGAGATGAAGACACTTAGCATGGAAGCATGGTAAAGAAAGCCAAGAGTGAAACGTGTAGAGAAATGAAGACATGACTGACCTGATAATTTTTCTTAAATGAAGGTTCTAGGAGAAGATATCCAACTGAGAGATCAAGAAGAATGAGGGTTGAAAAAAGACCACTAGATTTGGTAATTAAGTGATCAATGAGATCAAGAGCCAGATTTCAGAAGCAGGAAGAGAGCAAGATAAAAAGGAAGTGGAGGCACTGGTTATAGACTATTTTCTCAAGGAATTTAACTGAGAAATGGAGAAGATATTTCTTTCTATCTGTCTATCTATGTCTATCTGTCTATCTTTCTGTATGTCTGTCTTTCCATCTATCTAATCTATACTACATTAATCAATGGAGGTGAATATATCAAGTGAGAGTTTTTTTGGAGGTAAGAGATATAAGGCCCATATTTGTAAACTATGTAATTAGTCATAAGATAGGAAGAAACTGAAGATTAATGATGGGGGAAGGATAATAGAAGGAATAAAATGTTGGAAAAGAAAAGATGGAATGGAATTACTTATATGTGTAGAGAAATTTGCCTTGACAAAGAGAAGGATTAGCTCATCAATTAAGATAGAAGTGAAAGAAGAGCAGAAACATCTAGATGAAGTGAGATGAGGAGTAAAAGAGAAGAAAAAACTCTAGGTTGTAAATGGTCTCAATTTTTTTCAATAAAATATTAGGAAAAATTCTCATCTTTGAGATTGAGGAAAGAATTCATGGGATATTTGAGGAAGAATGATAAGATTTTCAAAAGCCCCTATAGTAAGTAGGATAATGAACTGATTCAAGAGTTAGAAAAGGTTTGTCTTTATGCAGTGGAAATCCAGTTGGGTTGTATAACAGATTTTTTATGAATCTATTAACAGTTTCATTATTTTCTCCAGCTTAATTTGGGAACATATGAATAAGAGCAAAGGCATAGGATGATGGGAATAATACAAAATGAGACATGGTGAGATTTTTTTTATTGGATAAAAGTGTAAATGATTCAAGAGAAGAGAAAAATATAGAGTTTAACTGAGTCATCAAAGGGACAAGATGGAGTATGGGTCAATGACCTGGGAAAGAAGCAAGGGGGAGAGGAGTTGGAGATCATTTTGAGGATGAAGAACAAAGTTTAGAGATTGTAAAAAAGAAAGAGAGGTAAAATGAAAACAGATTGTGATCAAATAGTTATTTCAGAATTCATGAACATGGAAGTGGAACATTTGTGGGTGCTGGTGAAATTAAGTGATGGTATGACCATCACTGGGTGTAGCTGTGGTATAGTGGAGGAGTAAGTAGTTCATGGGAAGTGAGTAAATTGAGGAACTATGAAGTTAAAGCAGTTGAGAAGGTATCAATACATGTGCTAAATAGGAGGGACTTGGGGAGGGAAATTTATAATAAGTACATGTATAGCTAGATGGAATTATGGACCTGGAATACACATATGTATACATATAGAGACACACACACACATATATATAGTATCTTTGTGTGCATACATACATGTATGTATATATGTATGTGTATGTATAAAATGTATATTTGTATATAAGTGAAGAAATCTGAGAGGTAAAAATCAAGATGTAGACTTCTTAGGTAAGGATTAATGGAAAGAGAAAGAGAAAGTAATATTTTAATAGAATTATTTAGCAGATTTTTAGGACAGAAAGAAAAATTAGAAAGATTTAGTTTGGAAAGTAAATCACAAACAGGGGGCTGAGATGACTTTTGTAGAGAGAGGGAAAATCACTTATACCAATATATTGGAATTCCTTTTTTGACCTAGAGAAGTGAATTGATGAATTATTTACTTATCATAATTTCTTCCTTCAAAAAATGGAATATAATAAGATAAAATTTTTAAGAAATAAATTTTAAAATAAATATTTTAAGTTTAAAAACAATAATAAAATAATAAAGAAATAGAAAATATTATGTAAAAAAGATTAATATGAATCAATAGCATGACATGATAGTCTTCTATATATAAATGTACACTCATACACACATACATGTACATATATGTGAAGATAGATATTTGGTGGAAATGATAGATAAGAATCAGGCAGATTAAATATCTCAATTACATTAAGAAAAGCCTAAGACCTAGAAGTTGGAATATGGTATTCTGATGTGGTCTAGAGTATAATATTCATTCAGGGGTGTACATTTTCAGCAGGGCATGGATAAGCCAGAACACATTCAAAGAAAATGAAGTAAAATGGTAAAAAGTCTAAAAACTGCTATTTGAAGTTTCTTTGAAAGGACCAGGAAATGTTTAACTTGAAGAAGGCAAGATTCAGAAGAGACATGTTAACCGTCCTTGAGTCCTGAAAGGAATATCATGTGAAATAGGGATTCTGTTGAATCCCTAAGGGCAATGGGCAGAAGTTGCAGAGTGGAAGGCTGAGGTTTGATGTTGAGGTTTAATGAGGAGTTTTTCCTGGCTCTTAGCACAGTGACTGATAGGCATTTAGTAGGTACTTGATAAATGCTAATAATTAGAGCTCTCCAAAAATGGGATGGAAAGGTCTCATGCAAGGTTTAGATGAGTGCTTTTGTGGAGGCAACTATTGTTCAGATATGGAAGAAGGCAAATGACATCTGCAGACCTTTATAATTCTTTGAGCTTATGAATTTGTGAAATATTGACAAGATACTGTACAAAAAGAAAAGGAAAAGAAACTTCTCATGTGTGGCTTGGCTGGATCCTCCTTCGGAAGTTTTTGATTGTCTAGAGGAGTCCCAAACTTTGCTGTAAAGAGCTACCTCTCATTTCCCAGAAAGCTATGAGATTTTTAGGGTTGGAAATAGGAAAAGGAGAGGAATATTCAAATAGTAACATCCTTTTGGCTGGATACTCTCCCTCCTGAAAATGCTAGCAATTCAGAGAAGGAAGTATAGTGACTAGAACTGAATTGGAAACTTATCAGTTACAATTTCACCATCCTAATCCCCTGATTGGAAACATCCAAGCTAGATACTACGCTCATTATTTTTGCTTTATGTAAAATACTTGCTCGATAATATTTCTTGATATGCCGAGTCATTCTGTAAAGTCACATGCTATATTTGCAAGAGTCAAACATTTTTTTCCACAAGGAATTCAGAAAGGGTTATAAGATAATAACTGATTGTGTTATCTTGGTCATTGGATATTTCTGATTTATTTCTCCATTCAATGGAGAGCATATTTTTTTGAATCAGAGATTTAAAGCTTAAAAGGACCATAAAGATCATTGAATTCCATCCCACACCCATACCCTTGCTGTAATGTTTGGGCTAGCTGTCTGGAGGTCCTTAGGATGGCCTTGGTCTCAGCAGAATAGACACCATGAGAATGGTCAGGAATAGAGCCTAGAGTTTTTATTCTGGCCCAGTCTTGATCTTAGTGGAGGAGTTCAGGAGGCAGGAGAGCCACCAGGAGAATGGTGTGTCCTTTCCAGTCCTCTCAGTCCTTAAATACCTCAGTATGATTACATCATTACAGCACACTAAGTATGTGTGAACTAGAGAGCCATTATCTCATCGATTACACTGAATTACCACCCTGCTGTAAGTATCTTTGCTTCAAGGATACTTTTCTCAGAGTTCCCCAATATCTGTGGTCCTTTATCTCATTTTATAATGAGAAAATTAAGAGCTTAAGTGACTTTCCCGAGTCACACTGCTCTCTTCCTGCTACCAAGATGCCTTATTCTTGTGGTCCATTAATCTCCATTTCCAGTGGAAAGGTATATATTAATGAAAAGTGATTTAAGTTCTTCCCTTATAATCTAAAAATATACTGTGCATGGGAAATCTGATTTTGCACCTAATGGAACAGTAGGGGAAATTTTCTTACTGTGTCAAATTATTTGTTCCAGGCACATAGATCTCTATCTCCTGGGAAAGAATGTTAACTAAAATGTGCATAGCACAACTTCAGTTAGATATCTTACCTTTCCCCCAAGGTTTTATTTCCTTCTACAGAATCCCTAGTGAGAAACCTGGTATATTTCCCTGGCATGTGCTTTCCCATACTCTCTCATCCCAAGCAATCACATTCTTCATTTATTAGCACAACATTCTTTACTCATTCTCTTCTTATGAGTCATTAGGAGCCTGAACAATTCAATGCATAATTACCAGCTGCAGTGATTGAACTTTTTCTCTTAAGTCCCTTATTCTTTGACTAAAGGAGATCAGAAGGTACCCTAAAGAGAATCACCTCATTTTCCCTCTGTAAACCCACTCTTCCTCAAAACTGCCTTATCTATGTTGAGAGTACCACCATCCTTCCAGTTGCCCAGATTCACAATCTGAATTATTCTCAATTTCTCACTCTCTCCACAAACAGTTAATTAGCTATTAGGTCCATTTTATTTCCAAAAGATTTCCTTTCGGTTTCTTCCTGCTAAACTGTTTCTGTGATCTTAAAATTCTGGGACAGATGTTTGCTCAAATTGTTTGGATTTAAAAATGACTGATTTTTTTAAAAATTCCAAAAAACCATAATATTACCATAAAACAAATGGTTCACAAAAAGCATTCCTTTCTTCCTTGAGGCTTTTATTTGTGTCATAATCATTAACCAATATTTAATTGTTAAACTCAAGCAGACAACTAAGACAAACAATTCTAAGACTTAATTAAATCTGGACTAGCAAATACGGTACAAAATATTAATTTTAGCCTTCTGGCTAGACTCCCAGAAGTCCACTCTAATAGCCTTCCTGTCAATGTCCTTGATGATACCAACTGAAAAATTTGTCTTAATCATGGATAGCAAAATCACCTCAGAACCTCTATATATACACCTAGATTTGCCTAGACCTTGTCAACCATAGCATCACCACCATATTTCAGGAATTTAAGGTTATCTTTCAGCTTCTTACCAGCATAATGATCAATCTTGTTCAGCTCAGCAAACTTAGAAATAACATGATCAGTGGCCCCTCTAAGAGCTGATGCACAATCAGGGCTGATGTTACGTGGATGGTTCAGCATAATGACCCAATGGTGAAGCCAGTTGCATCCATCATTCTTACTATCACCAACCCCATTACCATAGCAAACATTTTTGACCGACATGTTCTTCATATTGAAAGTAATATCACATCCCCAGGCAGACTCCCACTCAAAGATTCATAATACATTGTAATACACTTTACTTCAATTGTAACATTGACTAGGGGAAACATCATCATCAGGCCTTGTTTTAAAACACCAGACACTATGTAGTCAATACATGAAGTTAAGGACTCATCAGATCTGAGGGGGCCAAAATGTGGGAATGGGGGTTCTCTCTAAACAAAAAGAAAAAAAGAGACAGACAAACAGACAGACAGACACATAGAGAGACAGTGATAGAGACAGAGAGATATTAGTTAAATCAAAGTTTATCACATGTAGATCAAGATTCCATATGTAGGTCACATACCTGATTATGGAGATTGTGAAATTATAGTCTATTATCAGTAAATATTTGATTTGTATACCTATTTTATACAGCTGTATAGGTTTTATCTCCAACTTTCAAATATTTCATTACTTTGACATTTGTTAATATAGGGTTTATATGATTTGAAACTGCATGTCTTCCCCTCCTCAATTTTAATCTTATTTTCTTATTTTTTTCCTATCCTTTGTTTTATTATTTTCTTTTTCTGAATCACTTAAGTTAAATTCTATAATCCCTAAGGTACTTCCTCTTTCTAGATCAAAGTACAGAAATTGAGTTTTAGTAGGGTTGCATCAGGGCCTGGCCAAAATCGAATATAGTAATCATCTAACATGTTCCTATGTTGACCCCTTATCTTCACAAGTCCTGAGTTGAGTGGAATGTGTAATATATAAATGATTCTATGACTGTTATAATTATGTAATGACTTTGTTCAATGAACCACTGAGAACTAATATTAAACAGAGAGACAACAGCTTATTTAAAATATTTTCCAGTGTCGTAAATGATATCCAGTGCAGAGTTTAAACAGAAGAAGGACTTGATTTTAATGGTGAGAATCTCTAAATATTATTTGTGGAAGACATTGTACTGATTTCTAGGTACTAGAATCCTACAAAACCTCTTTAATGAAATCTATAGTGATATGGTCTTAAAAAAAGAGAGAGATATTAATTTAAGTCAAAATTTCTTAAACTGTAGGTCACAACCCCATATGGAATCACTTAATTGAATTTGGGAATCATGAAATTATGCTTTATTATCAGTAAATCTTTGGTTTGCATAATTCTTTTATATACCTATATACCCTGAGTTGTATAAAATTTCTTGGGTGAAAAGAGGTCCCGAATGGTTTAGATATTGACCCTGGAAAAACAAAATGGAAGAAAAATACATATAGATTAAATTGTGGTTGGAGGAACAGCCAAATGAATTATTACATAGATATGCATATGTGTATATAAATGAATAAATATACATATATGACAAATATACCTTTATGTGATATATATGCACACATATGCATGTTCACACAATATATATGAATGTATAAATATATGTATATTATGTTACATGTGTTGTAAATCGAGAATGAGCTAATAGTGAGTAGCTTATTGTTGTCATTCAGTTGTTTAGTCTTCATTCTTACTCACAAATCCAATTATCTGTCAAATTTACTACATCTCTCATGTATATTCCCTTCTGTGCACAAACATGACCCTAGTTCAGTGCCTGAAAATACACTAATTCAATTTTTATAGGCTTCTAATTGCTCTCTCTAATTCAAATCTTTCCATATTCTAATCCATTTGCCATTCAATTGCCAAAGTGAGTTTTCTAAAGTTCAGGTCTGGACATGTAGCTAACTCCTTGCTGAGAAAGCCCACTGGCAACCTATTCCAATATTGTATAAAAATTCCTTTGTTTGACATTTAAAGCTTTACAACCTGACCCCTTAATATCTTTCTGGTCTTCTTTTAATTTCATGCCTTGTATGCATTCTATGATATGACTATACTGGACTGCCATGGACAGAACTCTCCATCTCTGGTCTTCTTCCTTGACTTTGCCCTGCAAAAATTGTGCCCCATTCTTGGAATACTTGGAAATCTCACTTCTAACTCCTGACTTCCCTGGTTTTCTTCATGATTTAGTTCAAATCCCACCTTTTGAAAAAGACATTACTCTTTCTTTCCTATTCCCAACTGCTAGTGCCTTCTTCCATTCAGATTATCTTACTATTCTCCCTCCATGTATAATAAATATTATCTAATATACTATTTATATTTATCTAGCTATTTCATATATATATATATGTATATATATGCACATACACACATATATACATATTATATACCTAGCTATTTACTATTACCTGTTCCCTTAGAATTAGAAGACAAAAATCACTTTGTTGCTTTGTTTTATTTTGTGTTTATCTATACTTGTATCCCTGGTGTATAACACTGGCATATAATACATGCTTAATAAGTGCTTGCTGGCTGATTGATTCTTGCTAGACAGATGCATGATTTTGTGTTTGTACATGTGTAGAAGGGGAAAGGGGGGTAGAGGTGGGATAGGTAAATCTGGTAATTAGAACAATAAGGAATGTAGCTTGATAGTTGCCCCAAGTTTCAGTAAGTTATCATGAAAACTCTGAGAATGAGTATTGATTTAGATCAGGGGAATAGTAAGTCTCAGAAAGAATCAGTATACTCTGGTTAGATTCCATTTTATGTGAATTTACATCTCACATATTTTTCTTTTTGTCAATTGATTTTGTTCTTTTCCTTATAAATAAATATCCTTCTAGAATTCAAGTTAACTCTATTATGTGGGTTTGTCTTTTTAACCCCAGAACCTAAAATAATACTTAAAAATTAGAGAAAGTACTTGATAAATATTTACTGAATAAATGAATGGGGGGGTCACAAAAAGGGAGATGGATGCTTACAGTTATTAGCATCTGAAGAAAGAATGTCATTCTGCTGAAGAAAGAGGATTCATTTTTGAGTTTGAGTTTAAGTTTTTTTTGGTTTTGTTTTGTTTTGTTTTGAGAAAGGAGGGTACCAGAGAGTGGCAAAATCCTAAATATTACTTGGTTGGGAAGTTGAAACAAGTTTAAAAGAGTAGGCAATACATTTGGAATAGGACTTTCCCCTTTAGGACAGATGCCATCTTGTTCTGTTACAATTAGGAAAGAGTTAATGGAATGAATGGTTCCAAGAAGGTTCTCTCTTAGAATCTAGAAAAGTATCAGAGAGGAGCAATAAAATAATGCAGATGCTTTAAGGAATTCCTAAGTCAAGACCTAGAAAGGAAGTAGGACCTATGTAGTTGAGAAATATGCAGTTTATGTTTAGTATTTACATCTTGAAATATAATCCTGAGCTCAAATTTTTAACCCCTTTTAAAAAGCTTTCATGACTACTTCTGAGTGAAATAGCCTGCTTCTCTCTCAGTTTCCATGTCCCTTATTCTCTGTACTTTTTATTGCATATCAGTGCTTTCTAGTATCTCTATTTCTCTTGTCTCAAGCTATGATTGAAATATTTTGTTTTTTACTTAATCTGCCCACATTACTCATATAATTTTTTGTGGTTGTTCATGTCTTTCCAATGAGATTTACCCTCCTTGAGGGTAAGAGCCCTGGAGTCATACAATAGGGCAGCATTTTTAGTTTATTCTATTAGTCATTAAATTTGTTCAGTTGTAGACATAGTTCATTCCCATCAAGGGAGGGAATCTATTCAAAATACATGTATTGCTGTATCACTTTTATGGGCTTTCTATTCAACTTCAAATCATATTCTGGATATTAGATATTTTTATCCATTTAGCTTTACCTGTGTGGATGGTTTTAACTGATTTTTGGATTTCTGTAATTAGGAGCTTCTGCAAAATTTTAGAATTGATGCAATCAATAGAATGACATTCTCAGATATGAATGTCTGGAGGGTTCCACCAGTAAAGGAAATTCATTTTCCATTTGGAGGGTCAAATATGTTTCTGTTTTATGTCTTATTTGGTATTGTCAAAACTATTAATATAATTTGTTAATGTAATGACAGAAAATTGTTAATACCAATGGTAATTTTGAATATCTCTTAGTCATCGTGATAATGTCAAAATTCCAGTAATGTCCTTACATTCCTACCCTTAAGATAATGAGATTTAGGTGAGCTGAACCACACCCTAGCTTTCCCCCACCCAGAGATGTTGCCTTGTGGGAAGCCCAACTCAAGCTGGATCTCAGCTGATATATGTGTCCTTGCCCCTTTCCATTAAAATTCTTGGCACGGAGATTAAAACTACCAGAATAAAGTGTCTTTCCTTGCCCAGATTGCCAAGAGCCATTACTGTTGAATCTGTACACCAAGTCTTGCCACCTCATACTGTCCCCTCTCCCTCTCCTCCTAACGTTTTTCTGGGTCTCTTTAGTTGAGAAATCCACTATACATCTCCCAGGGTGGCAGGTTTATTACCTTGTTGTCTCATTTAAAGATATTGTGCTCTTCGAATTATGGTTTTGATTTATTTCAGGACTTGACAATTATTCATAATCAGACAATTGTCTCACAAAGCTTGGGTTGAAAAAGAGGGGAAATATGACCAGTATTGCATGTGGGAAATTGTGCATCAGTTTCAGTTACCTAGCTTTTCCATGAAATTAAATCCTGTCTTTTTATTCAAATATTATTCTTTTGATACTACACTACTGTGCATCTTGAAATGCCATGAAATTCCTCTCTGAGGAATCAAAATTGCATTTCACTAAAGGGTCAATGGAGGAATTTGCAGTAGGCAAAAATAACCAATAGTGTTCTATGAAAGTTCAAATGGACATGAGAAAATGCTTAAAAGTGATCAGATATATGATTGGTAAAGGAGTTGGACCACTTTTATGGTATATTGCCCATGTGCTAATAATTAGTACTCTGCAGTGGATAAATTCAGATTCTAATCACTTCACATAGATTAAGGACTAGGCAAGCAAATAGGCTTAATTCAGTGACTAATTGAAGAAAAGTATTCAGAGTAAGAATGCATGCAATTCCTTAAGGTCCCATATCTCAAAAGGACTAGCATGCTGCTCGGTAGCCTGGCTAGGTAGCAAGATACTTTCTTGCCAATGGACTTTGAGGTGTCACAAAATACAGTTCTTTCAGGTTATATAATCTTGCTGAACAATGAACACTTTCATTTTATAATATGGTTTGGGGGACCAAGAATAAAGAAGCATACTATCAAGAAGAGGGAGGATGAGGGAGTCTTCTTGTGCACTTAGGCCCAGATGTTTGTCAAAAGTCCAAGTCACATCCTGACTCTTACAATCATAAGACTCAATAGAGGCCTCATCAGTCCCAGCCCTCCCCCAAACACATGTATTGTCAAGAGATTTTGAAGATGCTCAGCACACTGGTTAACTCATTGTGTAGGATTTACAAGAGGTATCATTGGTGGTAGTGATAGAATAATCACATTAAGGAGATAGTAGATCTATCAATATATTAAAGTATATTAGTATTCCACTCTTAATGATTGTATTTAGTTTTGACTCTATTGTTTTTCAGGTGATTGACTAGTTCTGCAAGTCTATGTAACTTTGGTCAAGTCACATCATTCCTTTGAACCTCAGGTTTGGCTATTTTTTAAAAAAGAATTTGTAAAATAAAAGGGTTTGATTAGCTGGCATCTAATGTCAATTTTGTGGACATCTGGGTGGTGCAATGGATAGAGCAGAGGTCCAGAGTCAGGTACATCTGAGGTCAAACACAGCCTACTTATTAGATCTGGGACATTGGGCAAATTATTTAACTTCCATTTGCCCCAGATTAACAAGGGCAACTAGGTAATGCAGTAGATAGAGTGCTAGGCCAGAGTAAAGAAGACCTGAGTTCAAATCCAGCCTCAAATACTTACCAGCTATGGGACCTTAGGCAAAAAAAAAAAAAAAAAAAAAAAAAAATCTCTATTTGCCTCAGTTTCCTCATCTGTAAAATGAGCTGGAGAAGAAAAAAGCAAACCTATCCCTTCTCTCTCTATTAAGACAAAGAGTCTGGGCTAAGTAGATTAGGAAGAATCTGCTCATACTTATGACAATGACTATTTCTTGAAGCATGAAAGAGACCAATTTGGGCGTTTTCAAAAAACAGAAAAGAAACTCTGCTTTAGAGGATTGTATGCACATGGAACATTGGGTCAGATACACATGATTTTTTTTTAAAGTGAAAGAAGACCATCCCTGCAAGATGTCTTTTGATGATCCTTAAAAAATGCCCTGAGTTCCATTGATCTGACTTGTTATGGTATTTCCTAATAATGTTTTAACTATGGTAATAATGTAGCAGGATAGGGGTTTCCCTCAGACAAGAATTTTTATGAGACCACACCCATACAAATATGTCTGGAAAATAAATCTAAGTTCATATTCATTTCCCCTGTTGCTATTTTTCACCAGACATAAAGTTAGAAATGCCAGATTTTATATTCAGAACCCAGTAAAAATATCATATTCTTATTTGCACAGGTTGTCCAAATGAGAAATAAGTAAATGGTTCACTCATCTTGCTGTACTCAAGAAAACCTTACATGTTTTTAACTGATAATTCCATTAGCATAGCCATAAAGAACAGGCAAGGATGAAATGTCATATATGAATTTTTATCATATTTTCAGCTTTTGATTAATTATTCCAGCTATATTCATATATAAACTGGCCTTTTTTTGCTCTGCTTTTCAAGAGCACAAAGATTACTTCAGCTACAAGCTCCATCACAGCTTCTATATTTTTATTATGTTCATTTATATTTGTTGATTGTTATTTGATAACACTAATAAAATACGTGGCCATCAATGATGACTTTTTAAAAAAGTTTACAAATTAAGTATTTGATATTGATAAAAGAACAGCTAGACTATGGGAGAAGAAAACTCTTTAGTTGACTCTGAAGTGAAAAGGAGGCACTTAAAGAAAAAGAGTGTTTATAATTTTGATAATTTCTGGGAATATTCCAGAACCCGCCTAATAGACTGACCTGGGGAGTTCCTTTAATCTATTTCCAGCTATTTTCAAATGATAGCAGGGTCTCAGATTGCTATTTCATGTAAGAGTCTGTGTGCCAAGCATCATCCTGTTTGGCTAATTAGCTGATTACTTTCCTTTTAAAAGAGTAACTCCTGAGAACTACCACTGTATTTAGGTTAAGTGGTTTCCACAATGGGGCTCTGTCCTCCAGATTCACAAGGAACCAGAAAGCAGAATCTCTGATTCTGGTCACAGTCATCCCTGATTCTGGTCACAGTTATAGTAAATGAAATAAATTACCAAAAAAAAAAGAAGAAGAAGAAGAAAAAGAAGAAGAAGAAGGGGTAGGTCACTAATAGTTCAAATTAATAGTTTTCTGAGGTCTCTGTCAGTTTGCCAGGCAATTCCAGTGCAAGAACAGTCTAGGCATGGGGCCCAAATGCTGAATCACTTAACTGAAGTAGCTAGATACACAACGTTGATTTTCAGTAGTGATTGGAAATCTAAAATTTCTTTTATAATCAGTCAGTAAAAAAATCCTTTCTTATGAGAAGCCTTTCTTGACCTCCCTTCATGCTATGCCCTCCTTCCATTAATTATCTCTAATTTGTCCTATATATATATATATATATATATATATATATATATATATATATCTTGCTTGCACAAGCTATTTTAATGTTGTCTCCCTATTAAACCATGTCATCCTTGTGAACAGGGAATATTTTTTGCCTTTCTTTCTATCCTCATCCTTAAGGTAGTGGTTGGCACATAGTAGGTGCTTAATATTTATTTTTTTTTTTTTTGGTCAGGCCACAGTGGACAGAATTCTGTTCTGAAATCAGGAGGACATGAATTAAAATCTAGCCTCAGACACTCAACACATATTAGCTGTGTGATCTGATCCCATAGTAGGATGATGGTTTTATAACAGAGATTCCACCCTATATACATCTCTATGTCCACAGTGGCCCTATTTCCCTCAATATGGGAGAATGTGAAATGTTAAATCATTATCAACCCAGGCTAAATTTAATTCCTTTTGTTTGACTGTCATTTAGCAAGGTTCTGAAGGAAAGACACATAGGACAAGGAAGTTGAATGGATAGATCTGTAGCATAAAGTGTGGTTCAGGTAGATCAGGTACAGGTAGGGTGATAGGAAGTCCTGGAAAGAGAAAATCCCATGGAGTCATTGTCTACTTCAGAAAGAAGAGGTAAAACAGGGAAAGCATAGTGATAAGGGAATATTTTGCCTCTGGCTGACTCCATGAAGAGCAGGGATAAGACAACTGGGAAATTCATACATTCATCAAAAATATTTGAGCATCTGCTAGAGTACATACAAGGTATATCACAATCTCTCCAGAAACCCGAAAGGAATGATTACAATGTTTTAGATGACTGGCGAGATACTCATTGCATACTCTAGATAAGAATATTTCAATCTTGGGAAGTCACCTTTTCTTTTCCTCATCCTTAGTTAGCCTTTAGTGTGAAGGAAGACAGGAAGAACCAGGGCTAATGTTCACTGAGTAACACAGTACCTGGATGAATATTGGAATGTGTGACCTTTAACTTCCTCCTCAGTGGTCAGGAAATGCAGGCTCTGTTTGAACATGATCTCTAGAACAAAGGACTCCATATAGAACACATCTTGCCAACATGTACTCTTTGCCAGAATGAATCAGAAAGAATTGATATGTGAAAGAAATATGTGAATTAAAGGCAACTTATTACATCATGAATTTAAAGGAACACGCAAGACCATCTTAGCTAAATCTCATTTGAAGCAACTAATGCTTAAGTACATAAAATGACTTGTTTTCCGGGGCAAGCTGGTTGTAAATCACAGAGATCAAGTCAATACAATTAACATTTCAATAGCTAATCATACATTAAGTGATTTTTATGTGTAAGATATACAAAGACAAAAATGAAAGTACCTCTTCTGGAGGGTCTCATGTTATAATGAGAGATGGAGAAATATAATGGAATGGAAAAGTATTTCAGTATTCCCTATGTGTCAAATACTGTGTTAAGTACTAGGGGCATAACAAGCAAATCAAGTCAAATTTCTGCTCTCAAGGTTATTTACATTCTAATGGAGGAGACAACACTTATGGAAGGTTTTAGCTGCAAGTCAGTTGGAAAGTTCCCAAGGTCCTTAGAGGGCAGCAACAAAGTAGTTGGGAATGTCACTTATTTACTGTCATTTTCACGGATAAAATTACATCAGTTTCTGGTATTGAATCAATTGATGTTGCCAAGAATTTGTGGTGACACAAACTTTCTTTTTGAGATCTTCAGTAGTGTGGCTTTATCACCTTCAGGGGCAGTGGCCAGGCTATATCTCCATAGGGATTGTTTCCCAAAATGATGGTTGAGGACACTGGACTACAAACAGTGCCAACCCCAAAGCTTTCACATGCAAGATTCTGGGATAAATACATCAAAATCTAAGGAGAAATTGTGATCATGGTGGTGGTTTGGCTAGTCTGGAATATGCTGTGTCCTGTCTGTTCCTCAGGGTCATCTGTTACTTCATCTAAGCCAACTTGCCCAATCTGTGAGTGGCAGTTGAGTGGCAGTAATGGGTAAGTCTGACTCTGTCTCCATTGAAATTATTTCCTTGGGTGATGACCTTGATGGATGAGATGGAAGCAGGACCAGTGATCTGGGGGGTGTTGCCAGTTCCAGAACTCTTGTTCTTATCTGCCTCTTGGTAGCATCTGGTCAGCAGTTTGTTGCTGGTGGTGAAAAGGAAAATGATCCCCTTCTCTACGATGATCTCTCTCCTCAATGATGGCTATGGGAACTAGGCTAGGAGGTTTTCAGAAGATCTTAGGGATTTTGTCCTTCCCAAGACTGTTGGACTCAGGGTCCTGGGCTATATCCATCAGGATCTGTATCAGGATCCATCTGTATTATGGTGGTTTGAATTTTTTAGCCCATGTGGTATCCAATTTCTTCCTCAGGATACCAAACCGCTCCATCTAGCCCGTGGCAGATAAAACAACAAAATGGTACTTAAATCCGAAGTTGTATTTCATATTATAGAAGGCTTTCAAAATGGAAAAATGAAAAGGCACCCCAAAATCCTTGGAAAACAATGGTATTGTAGATGATTCTCAACCATGATAATAGGTTCAAGAGACAGAATGAAGTGGGGCTCTGTAATGCCTTTCACAGGGATGGGGACATAGGTGACAGCATCCAGGTGATAGTGGACAGTCTGGTCCTGGTGAGAATGAGGTATTGAGATGTTAAGGATTACACTGGAGAAGGAAAAGATCCATGTTTCCCCTCAGTGATATCAGATGTTGCTGGCAGATTTGTGATACAATGTAGTGATTGTAGTAATTGTGGTGGCAGCTTATATTAAGAAATGGTCTCAGTTATATGCTATATAATCATTTGTATAAATAAGGAAACACAAAATTTATGCATAATAATACAAAGTAAATTTAAGAGAAAAACCACCATTAGCTTTAGAGATAACAAGTGTTGACATAGATGGTAGCAATGAGCTATGCTTTGAAAGAATCTATCATTTCTGATAGGTAAAGAGAAAATGAGTGAAATCCAGACATGAGGAAGGATGGAAATAAGCACTGACTAAGAACCTGGAAACTTTCTACATATTATTTCATCTAATGTTCACAACAACCCTTCCGGTTGAGGAAATTGAAGCAGAGAGATATTAAATGGCTTATAGCTAGTAAATGTCTGAGACTGAATTTGTCAGGTCTTCTTGACTCCTGACTCCTGGCCTATTGATCTCTCTACTGCCCACCATGCTCATTCAGTGCATGCAAAGTCACAGAATTCATTGACGGAATATAATACCTAGGGAAAAAGTAGAAAACCAACATGATAAGAATGGAAAGTATAGAATACATGGAAGACAACAATATGAAACACAACTGAAAAGATAGGTAGGAATAATGTTGTGGAGGGTTTTAAATTCTAGGCTGAGAATTTTGCTTTTTTATCTTATTTAAAAGCAAAGGGACATCAATTTAGAACTGGAAGGATTTTAAAGTTCATGTAGTCAAAGTCTCCCATGTTATGTTTGTGGAAACTGAAGGTGAAAGGTCAAATGTGTATCGTGCTCTCCTGGCAGTTACAATTACTAGTCTGTCCTAGACCCACCAGAGTACCTTTGACCACTGTCCTTTACAGTGTGAGCTCTACCTGGCTCGCCTCCTCTGAGGCCTTCTAAGGTCTCTGGCCACAATCTCTTGAATCCATAGCTTAATAACCGGTAGCGCACTCAAGAACAGCCACGTGTAATCTTAAAAGCCTTTATTATACCTACTCACATAATGCCCTAACTGATGCCCTGACTTGTTGGTTCCTGAGTGAACACCTGGTCAGAAGACCCATGTGTTCACTACCAAAACCCTTACCTCTTTTGGCTACCCATCTTGGCTTGGCCACCCAGGCTGGGAAGCCAGGGTGAACAGCAGGAGGTTAAAGAGAGCGGTTGCTGCCTGCAGTGGGCTTACATAGGGCCTGTGAGGTCACACACACAGCCAATCAGCGAGAGAGTCACCCATTACGAAACTATCTCAATATGGCCAGGATCCCGCCC
The DNA here is from genome assembly GCF_048593235.1 of Sminthopsis crassicaudata. NCBI lineage: Eukaryota > Metazoa > Chordata > Mammalia > Dasyuromorphia > Dasyuridae > Sminthopsis > Sminthopsis crassicaudata. Next base: position 60,899,890 of record NC_133620.1, read on the forward strand.
AAGGGCAGTCCTAATATCCACAGAAATTACTTCTGGGCCTCAATCTCCCGATGCACTGTGTCCGCCCATTTAAAGGGCCCTTACACAAATGACTGCCCCAAATCATACAGAGAGAAAGTGGCAGAGCTAAGTTTTTAACTGAATTCCTATGATTCCAAATGCATCACTCTTTCTACTGTACCACACTCCCTCTCCATTAATAAGAAATCACTGATGATTTTTGAGTAGTAGAGTGATATAATTAAATCTGCTATGATTTAAGGATATCAATTGAACAATTATGGAGGGGATAGATTAGAAAAGAGAGACTAGGACCTGGGAGACTGATTAAGAGAGAATTGCAATAGGCTAAATACCGAGGCCTAAACTCAGAAATGAATGTTGAAAGGCTATAGATTCAAGAGATCTCATGGAGGTAAAATAGGTAAGACTTAGCAACTGATTGGATACTGAGGATGAAAGAGAAAAAGAGAGTCAAAGATGACATTAATGTTCAATCAATCAATAAACATTTATTAAATACCTGTTTTATACCAAATGCTATGACAACTACCAAGAATAAAAAGAAGCAAAAAACAATTACCTCCCTCAAAGAATTTACAATTTAATAGTTGGGAATTGTGGCAAGTGAAAGATGAAATGGCTGGGGAAACAAAAGCTTTAACCTTCCAAATGTATCGATTTTTTTAAGCAATGCATGCAAATTTAACAACAAATCATTGGATTCTCTGAGACATAAGACTATTGCAGAACTTGAAAGCCCTCAGGAATCATTGGATTCTCTGCGGCATCATAAGACTGTTGTAGGACTTCAAAACCCTCAGGAATCATTGGATTCTCTGAGACATGATAAGACTATTGTAGGACTTGAAAGCCCTCAGGAATCATTGGATTCTCTGAGACATAAGACTGTTGCAGGACTTCAAAACCTGTAGGAATCATTGGATTCCCTAACATATAAAAAGATTGTTGCAGGACTTCAAAAACTTGTGAGGATCATTGGATTCCCTGACACGAGAAGCAATGGACAATAGATTGGTTTTGGACTATCTCTTGGTTGCTGAAGGAGGCATATGTGTGACTGATGTTTACATACCCTCCTTCTAGGACTTCTGGAAATCTTTTACAAGACCATGTTGATTTATATTGTTTGTTATATCACTGCTTGCATGTATAATTCATGTTTGATATATCTGATTGAGTCTTCACTGACTGTGGGGAGAGTCATCACTAATAGCCTGTGCATTATTGCTATGTGCTTGTGTAATATCTCCCGTGCTGATGGGTTTGTGCATACTTGTCTCTAATAAGATACTTCAGCCCAGAAACCTGCTAGCAATCCCCACTTCCCTTTGGTGCTTTTCATCTCCTTTCCTAAGATGTCAGGGAGGGTGTGATTATCTCCTTTTTAGTGCTTTCATCTCTCTTCCTGAGAAGTTGGCGGGGGGGAATGATCAGTGTTTTCACCTCCATTCCTGAGAAGTCAGGGAGGGTGTAATCATCTCCTTTTTGGGGTTCTCACCTCCCTGAGAAGTCAGGGATGGCATGACCACCTGTGTTCTAAAACAAAAGAAAGTGGGAAATGTAAAGGGCTAGAACTGAGCGGATGTATTTGACTTAGATGAAAGGTAATCTAGTGCTTAGGGCTAATTACCAATCGGACAATTCTCTATTAACATGTTTGGAGGATGACCCTACTCAACTAGATGCTGGCTAGATCTGTGGGTGTGGTGAGAGAAGGGAAAAGAGTAATCTGAGTGGAGTAGGAGAAGGAAGATTCATTCTTTGGTGGTAGAGAGGAAGGAGGTGTAGAGATTCCTATATCTATTCCCTGGAACGCGACCCCAAAAGACCAAGAATAAAGACTTTTGCTTATCCTGACTCCGGCTGATTCTAAGATATCCAGGGTCTCAACAGAAAGCAATTAACCATATACAAAATTAGGTAATCTCATTTTAATTGGAGAAAAGATTAGGAATTTTCCAGGTGGGATAGGGAGAGTGAACAGGTACAATCCCTTAAAACAAGAAAGAGGTGTCCCACTTGCTCAAACGTCTGTAAATAATCAAAATAAGATGGACATAGTAAATGACTGATCAGTATAGGGCCAGTTTTCATGTAAAACATTTGAGTTGCTTGAGACGTAAAAATGTTAGAAAACTCCTTGAATCAATCTTCAGATCTAACTGGGTTTCTAACCTAAGTTCATAGTTAAGAGTCTGTAAACAACAGGTAGAGATGGTTCAGCTTCCCAGCCATGGAGGGCTAAGTTCAAACAATGCAAAAAGGTTTTCTCCCAGTTCCCACAATTGAATAAAATTTTCTTACAAGACAGAAATTGGACTAGGCCCATTACTAAATTAAAAAAGGAATTGAGTTAGCTCCAGAATTGAATCACAAAATGAAGTCAGTGTATTCCACCCAGTTTCCACTCCCATTTGCTGTTTTAATTCCCTCATAGCCAAATAATAGGAAGAATGGTGATATCATAAACAGAATTCTTTGACTCCAGATCCGATTCTCTTTCTATTACACTCTACTGCCATATTTGAATTGAATCTGGAAGCAAAAAAAAAAAAGGAGTTATAGGAGTCACTGAACACTGAAATACACTTCCCCAAAACTAAAATTATAATCTACTGGGAAATTAGTCTACTGGTCTACTGGGCAGAGTAATTCACTGTTCACATGGGTCTAAAAAGGACATTAGAACACCTAAATTGAAAAGGAACTATCTATCTGCATGACAAATTCATTAGGGAAAAGAACATCTCTGGTTTTGTTTCCTTACTGAAGGAAGAGCATTAGAAGCCTGGGAATTCCCAGGGAGGAGAACAAACTTTAATCCCATTCTCTGTCATTACATGTATTCTTAGTGTAGCAACCATCCAGGGGCAGATAGGAGAATTTGATATGGAAAGGGAACCCTAGTGCATACCTCCAACATATGAGTCAACACTATGATGCAATTGCTCAGAGAACCAGTATAACCTTTGGATACATTAAGAAAAATAAAGTGTTCCTTTCAGAAGAGGTGATAGTCCCATTCCACTGGGCACAACTGAAACCACCTTTGGAATTCCATGTCCAGATCTGGAGACTAGTAACTTTATGGGATAGTGGATCCACAAGGCACTTGGAAGTGTTCTAGCAGAGGGAAATGACCTTGTGCCCTAGACATTGTAGAGAGGATTCCTGAATGAGAGAAAAAGGAAGGTATATAGATGTGGACAAACTTTAGGGTTTTTTCAAGAAAAAATTTTATTATTGTGAACCACACACTTCTTGGTTATAATATAAAAGATGATGTTGCTGTGGGAAACTTCTTTTGTATTCCCTTCCCATTTTAATGTCAAAGAGATAAAGTGGATTGGAGGGTTGATGCAGGTTACAATCTGGAAGCACTGCAGTGTGTCTGCTTCTAAGCCTCTTACCATTCTTAGCTTTCCAAGCTTACAAAGCCATAGTTGTCTCCTATCTCTTTCTAATAGGGGGAAAGCATGGACAGCACAGAGAGACTGCAGCAACAGCAGGGTCATATAATCTGTGCTTTAGACTGGGTCCATTTGAGAGAGGATCCTCAATGGCTTGTCTTCTCCAATGCCATCAGTTCAGAAAGAATCAGAGGAGTCAATACTTGCTCTGGCCACCAAATGGTTTTTTGAATGTACCCCATTTCCAACAACAAAGACAATCTGTCTACTACTCCTCATGTAGTTAGTAGACCAGGACCAGTTACAGACTTCTACAAATTCAAATTGTACCTCTCTCTTCAATTCTACCAGCATTAGCACTCAAAGATACATAGACCTGCACTCAAAGATCCTTTCCCCCTCCAATCTTCTTCCCTTCTCATAACTTCACATTATCTATTAGGGATAATAAATGGATTGCTGCAACAGCTATAACCTTCTTACCCATTCTTCCCTTCATGTGGAACAGCCAAAGTATCCTACTTGTGACTCATACTTTTTAATCTATCTCCCATCTCCATGAATGTGCACTAGTTGTCACCAATGTCTGAAGTGTTTTCTTTCCTCTCTTGTCTAGAGAGTTTGTACTGTTTTTCTTCAAGATTCAATTCAAGTATCACCTTCTGTACAAGGCCTTTTCTGCTCTTCCTTGGTGTTTCTACTCTTCACTATAAAAAAAATTTTAAATAGTTTTTATGTACATGTATACTTATAAATAAATGTGTTTAATGCCCATTACAATGTAAGGTGCCCACAAGTCACTTAATCCCAATTGCTTCAGGAAAAAAAAAGAATATAAGATCCCCAAAGTCAAGAACTGTTTTTGCTTTTGTCTTTTGCAACCCCAGAACTTAGCATGGTACCTGGCATATAGCAGGTGTTAAGAAATGTTTATCAAGCTGTTGAAATGGTAGAGGTGATTGATTGTCCTCTCGCATAGCAGGAGCACCCTCCCCAGCCAGGGAAGGATTGCTGTGATCTGATTTTGACATTTTTTCCCATGCATATTCCAGTTGCATGAAAAGAGAACCTGACTGGCCTTTGCAGTAGAACTGAGGATAGCTTTTATGATTGGTATAATGTAACATGGAGGAGAACTTGGGGGAAAAGCAAGTAAGTGGCAGGGTGGGAAATCAAAGAATCACAGAATCTGGAACCTCAGAGGCCATCTACTCAAACTGTCTCGAACAAGAAATTTCCTGTAAAACACATATGACAAATCCTCATTTTTTTTTGAAGACTTAATAGTGAGGGGAAATCCACTACTCTCTGAAATAGCCCATTTTTAATGATTCTGTTGGAAGCTTTTCTTTGCAAAAAGATTAAATTTCTTCCTTGTAGCTGCACCTCTTTAGTCAAATAGAGCAACCCTAATCCCTCTTTGACATAAAGTTTCTTCAGATAGTTAACTTAGATGCCATTGATTGAAGAGTCTTTCTGATGGAGAGGGGTGAGAATCCCTTATGGGTCCCTATCAGCTACTTAAGTCAAGCTGGGCTATTGAGAGGGTGTTCTTACTGTAAGAGGGATGTGATCTTCTCATTCTGAGCTGGTGAAAGATGGTCTTTCCTAGAACTGGCAAATGAATTGCACCAATTGAAAACAACATTGTATTGGGACATCTCAAACTTAACATGTCCAAAACAGAAATCATTATCCTTTCTCTCCTTTCTTCTAAACTATTTCTGACAAATTCAATCTTTCAATGGGCCTTATTATTCACTCCTTCACAATATTTTTCCTAAAGCTTTCTTTACTTCTTTGAAACAGCCAACCTTTGGTCAGATCCTCATCAATTTTATTTTAGCTATTTTGATAGCCTACTTGGCTGGTTTCCCTGACTGTTGTCTTTCCACTCTAATCAATCTTTCACTTAACTGACCAAAGGTTCCTAATAACTTATTCAGTTAAAGAGGTCAGTCAGTTGTCCTCAGGGATCTGCAGTATATAGGGCCAATCGGTAGGGGGATCATTGAGCTTAACATCATGTACCCACTCCTACTCCTACTGATTTCAGCATTTTCCAAGCTTTGGCTTGGAAGTTTCATTTCAGAAAAAAGTAGATTTTACTAGAGGGTCAGAACTGTTCCAGCCATTCATATATAGCAGGTGTGGGGAACCTTTTTTTTCCTGCCAAGGGCCTTTTGGATATTTATAACATCATCCAAGACCATCCAAAATTATCAACTTAAAGAACTCAAGCAGGGGGAAGTTGTACCTAGTTTCAACTCATCATCACCTGCAGTTGTCTTAGAGAATGATTTGTTCCTTACTCCTTATGTCTACTGTGTTTCTATTGGGATTTTTTGATTATTCCTATACAAATTCTGATTTCTCTGTATGGGAAGACACTAAGACCTCAGCCAGTCTCAGGAACCAAAGTAGTAGTGAAAATAAATTTAGTATGAGTGAATGAATGAACGAAAATCATTTCTTAGGTGTTTCTAATCTGTTGATCATTGTGCTAAATGCTAGAGATATTAATTGAAACCCTTTACTCCTAAATCAACTAACCCTTGGGATGATCTTTTTTAAATATTCAATATCCTATGTTTACTAGGGAAATAAAAAATATGTGATATATTTTAGATCATTTCCACTTTAAAGAGAGAGAAACTATGTGCCATAGTGAATAGAGATTCAGTGGTTCTGCATCTAGGTTCTAGATCTTATCTGATTCAAGTTTGGTTTGGTATTAAGCAAGTTCCTGTACTCAGAAATTTTATATTCAAGCAGGGAAAGATAACACATAAAGGGGCGCCCACCATGTACCTTCCCACAAATCCAGCATCATCTTCTGATTCCTGTCATCCTCTAATTCATAGCACTACTCTTTGTGTCCATTCATTCTGCTGTATTCTGACTATAGATAACTCTTCATCTACATTCTATTCTTGACACATTGTGTGCTGTGCTCTCATTCAGTTATAAACATCCAGAAGTGAAAGACAGAAGAACGACACAGAGAGAGAGAGAGAGAGAGAGAGAGAGAGAGAGAGAGAGAGAGAGAGAGAGAGAGAGAGAGAGAGAGAAAGAGAGAGAGAGAGAGAGAGAGAGGAGACAGAGGAAACAGATATACATAGACTGAAAGAGACACACACAGAGAGAGACAGAGACAGAGAGATACTGAGAGAAGAAGAGAGGGAGATAGAGATAGAAGGAGCAAAAGAAAGACAAAAAGAGATAAAAAGGAGAGAGAGAGACAGAAAGGTGAGACAGAGAGAGACAAACACAGATAGAGACAAAGACAGAGTCACAGACCAAGGGACAGAGATAGAGACAGAGAAAGAAAGACAAAGACAGAAAGACAGAGACACACATAGAGTATTAGTCTGGTTTTATGGTAAGAGACTCATATCTTCTTTGAAATTAACTGAAATTGATTCCTCTTTTTATTTGGCCCCATCCCACTATTTCCCTGAAAATCACTGCTCTGCAACCTTGGGAATAGTATTGCAGCAGCTGAATGGAACTGATATATTCCAGTCTTCTAAAACAAGAAGTGAAAGCAAGGAGCACACTCTGTCCAAGATACTCATCTGCTAGTATAGAAGCATTAAGAGAGGAGACATTTATTTTTGTGGTTAGCAATCTAGTGGGAAGTGAGTATAGAATTCTTTCCAAAACTATATTTCATATTATTCAGGCCTACAAATTTCCCCTCTTTGGATATTATCAGAACCATTTTCAAACTTGTTTTGAATGATGGTTAAAAAAAATTAAAGCAACTAAACTTCACCTAGAGACCTTCTTTCTAAATAGCTTCTGACTGCAGATGAAGAGGAGGCTCCTTGCTTTGCCTATACCTGGGTTCAATGACATTCACTTTTTCCATTAGAACAGAGCATGTTTTGAGTTTGCTATTATCAAGTTTTGGACTGTTGGAAGGGTGTGGAGAAGAGGGTGGGAGAAGTATAAAGTCTAGTAGAACTGACAACACTGATCAACCAGACTTTGGTAAAAGTGATTGGCTCTAGGAGCTCCAGGGAAAGGAGTGGTGAGTCAGAACCAAGCTCAGACTTGTAAGGCAGATAAGCATCCCAGAGAAGTTTCCTGTTTTCTGCCAGTGAATATAGGATGGTAGCTACTTTCATCCTTTCACTTACTTTTTGGATTTGAAAGTGGTTTGGGTGCTGTCTTAGACATTTACCTTTTATATTGAAGATCTCATAGAAGGAAGGCCAGTTTTTTCAGAGTTCTGAGGGAGGTTACATTTTGAAGGAATGAATATAGACCCTGGATCGCAGAGGCCAAAGTTATTGCAATTCCAAATGAAGAAGATTAAGGGTGCCACGTACTATTTTTTGTACCTGAAGCATAGATGCCGTGGAGTAGTAATTGTGAAAATAATGTATATTATTAATACATTAACACTGTCTAATTTCGTCAAGATAGGCATTCCTCCAGGGACACAGATCATAACTAAACAGATCTTTTCATTCTATGCATTTACTTCCCTCTAAGAATTCTTGAATTTGCTATCCATTGGCCATGAGGGAAATAGAGTAGCTCATAGCTTTACTCTTGCTAGTCAGTCAGTAAACAAATAAACATTTATTAAAAATCTACTATGCCAGGCACTATGCTAAGAACTAGGGATACAGATAAGAAAAGAGACAATCTCTATCCTCACAGAGATCATAGTATAAACAATATGAAAATATGTATGGACAAACAAACTACAGACAGGTTAAGTTGGAGCAATAAGTATTCAGTTGAAGGAAGGTTCTAGAATTAAGGATAATTGGGAAAGGCTTCCTGTAAGAAGTGTGTCTTTATCTGGGACTTAAAGGAAGACAGGGAAGTGAGGAGGGAGAGATGAAGAGAGAGAGTAATTCCAGACATGTGGGATAGCCAGAGAAAATGCACAGCTGAGTTGGAATGGCTTATTTGAAGAACAGCAAGAAAGCCAGTGCAATTGAATTAAAGAATACTTGAGGGGGGTGGGTGTAAGGTAAAATAGCCCTAGGATGGTTGGGACAGGAAAGGTTACATTATGAAGGGTTTTTAACATCCAAGAAAGGATTTTGTTGTATTTTATCCTAGAGGTAATAGGGAGCCACAGAAGTTCTTTGAATGGTAAGGTGACATGGTCAGACCTCGTTTTAGAAAACTACTTTGTTGGAGGGCTTGTGAGAAGAAGACTAATCAGGAAGCTATTTCAATAGTCTAGGCATGATGTAGTGAGGGTCTGCACCAGAGTGGTGGGAATGGAAGAAAAGAGAAGAAAGTGTGTTTGAGAGTTGTTACAAAAAAGGTCTTGGCAACAGATTAGAGAGGAGTTGAGAATAACACCTATATTTTGTCTGGGGGACCAGGATTATGGTGCCCCCAATTATAAGACTACAAACTTCTTTTTCAGTTGCATATTTATTTGATAATATTTATCACAAAAGTTATTTATTGACCATATGTCTATTTGGTATACTAGAGATAAAGTGGAAAGATCACATTGCATTGGATTTTGAGTCAGTAGAGTAAAATGTTGCACTTAGAGAAATAGGAAGCTAAAAGAGAAGATAAGGTTAATGAAAAAAAAATCAAGCTGACAGGAGAAGGACACTGGGCTGGAGGACTGAATATAGTATTCAGCAATAATCTGCCCCACAACTTTAGCAAAGAGGTAATCTAAAAGGTCTGTGACTTTTAGTAATATCTGACACAAGCCAAGTGTGCTCTCCACGAATAACCAGCCACAGTCTTAACTTTTAGAAAATGACTTACTGATAAGATGGAGTAAAAACAATTGGTTCAAAAATTTTCCTCCTAAAAGTTCAGATCAGTCTCTACCCAAAATAAACTAGGATCCACTGGAATAATGGTTATCAAAATTTACTTCCCCAGTGAGTGAGTGAGTGAGACCCAGTTGTCAGATAAATATTTGACAAAGGATTAAGTCACAAACGGTGTTCTTCTCTACCCCCAATTAATGAAATTACAAGGTATTTAGTATAAGTTAGTTAGCCAATCATGTTTGATGAATTTTAAATTTATGAATAGGAAAGTTTTCAGCCTGTGATATTGTTAAGAAATGTGAAGGCGTCAGTGTGGTTTGGCTAACCATTAAGGCTAGACAGACTGTCTGGAACTTTATGTATGAAGAAATGGAGGAATTTTAGAATTTCACCTTCATCAAAGATTGGACCAGTAAGAGACAACAGCTAGGAGAAGAAAGAAATGGTATGGGGTGGGGGAGAAGAGGAAGGGAGACACACAGAGAGACACAGACACATGAGGGAAAAGAGAGAGACAGACAGACACTCACAGACACAGAAACAGAGAAGAGACAGAGAGACAGACCCACAGAGACAGAGAGAGAGAACTCAAAATGGACAAAGATGAATTCAAAGAGATAATCACCCAAAAGCGAAAGCAGTTTAAGATACATGTCCTCATTCCAGAGAAGAATGCTGGCTGTAGACTTTCAGAAAAAAAACTTCCAAGTTTTGGCAAATGCCAAATCTTTTTGGCAAAGAGTGGTACTGGCATCTTGGAGTTTAGGAATGGCCTATTATAGAAGGCAGCGGTTGAACTGAGCTTTGAAAGAATTAAGACATTTTTAAGAGAAAGGATATTTTGGTATGTCTCTTGTAGACCAGGGGAAGAAAAAAAGGGCAAGGAAAATGTATACTGGAGACTGACAGAAAGTGATTTAAAGACTTTGGTACGCATGTTCTTCTATTTGTTTTAGTCATTCAGATTCAAAGGTCTTCTTAAGGCAAGATCACCCACTTACCGCTTACCAAGATTATCTCCCTGTCATGGAAAATTAAATGAGTTAAACAAAACTTATCTAATATTGAGAAACTGGACCCACATGGCATTTTAAATTTCACTTTAGCCCTGCACTTTCCAAACAATTTCTGGCTCACCACATTTGTATTACAGACATCCAATGATTTGTGATCATATGTTAAAACATGTCAATGTTTGGCTTATATTTATGATAGAAAAAAATCTTTATGGAAATTAAAAATCTAATCAAGGAATCAGGGGCTCCCAAGTCAAAGCCCTGTAGATTCATCCTGAAGATATATTTTTAAAAGCAATTTTTTTTGTTGTTGTTTATAAAGTTTGTTTACAAAGAAGAAATGGAGATATTATTCCTCTAATCTCTGATCTCTATTTATCTAGTAATTCTCTTAATCTCTAATCCAGTATCTCCCTTTCCTTTTTTTGGGGGGGGAATATTGGAATAGAGACTAGTTTAACAAACAAATTACCTCATCCTTGTGATTACACTGAAGTGACATTTAAAAATAGATCATATAAAAATGAGCTTAGTTTTCCAGCTGCATCTAAGTTTGTTTCAGTTGGGCTGAGTTCAGAAAGCAGCAACTGCTCAAGGTCTTTGAAAAGCTATTTCTAGAATAATTCCCATCTCTCTAAAAGTCCTTCTTTTATAAAGAGAAAAGTGGTCCACTGATGCCACAGGAAGTATAGACTTATCCAATCACAATGTTTTGTGATTTCTGAAAAGTGGAACATCTGAAAGTTTTTCAGGATATCATTGGATATCTCACAGTACAGCATGCTTCAGTCCAGGTCTGGGAGAAGTAATCCACTGTGAGAAGGATAAAACAACAATGTAGTATGACAAAAATAGGTCCACTTAGTGGACCTGTGTTCAACCCTCAGCTTTGGGACCACTCAGAATATTAGTGATGAATTTGAAAGTCCAAATAGTGCTGGATTTGGAGTCAGTGAGATGAAACTTAAAGGTAAAATGGCAGATATAAGGCAAAAGAAAGATCAAGTTGATCAGAGGAGAGGTGATACTGGACAAGGTAACAAAAACAATGTTTCCCAATGTCTATTTGGGTTACCTTAATCACATTAATTAATGACTTTCATATTCAGTTTACTCATCTATTAAAAACAAGTAAACAAGGGAAAGCTGGACGGGTTAACCTCTAATATTCGTTCCAGCTCCAAGACCCCATTCTTTCATCCTTAAGGAGCTAAAGGCAAATTTTGGATGAATACCATGAAAAGGAAAAGAGTCAAAAAGGAAAAACAATAGAAAGAGAAACAATGACCAAAGTAACAATCTGTAAAAATCAATTCTTGGCAGGCCAAATGGTCTCAGGGGTTCAATCTGCTATAAAACATAAGCAAAAACAAAAAACCTCTCAAACCACAAAAAAACAGATGACCTAAGGATATTTTCTGGATTTTGATTTGGTTTACCCAAATTCTCCATAGAGCTGTTGCTGTAGAAAGCTCCAGATCATTTCCATATATTTATCAATAAAAAAAACAGAAGCAGATCCAGAAACAAAGGAATAAAATCTTAGAATTCTAGGACCGGAAGATTTTTAAGGATTATCTAATACACCCTCCAATTTCTCACTCAATTCAAATTCTAAAAACCCTTTTCTCTCAATCTCAAAGGCATTGTTCTGCTTTCTTTATTGCAATAAGTGCTTGACTTGTCCTTTCTTCCACAATATCTGTCTTCAAATCAGGAGACTTTAATGTAAAAACTAATGGTGCTCCTTCAAAAAATCTTTTTCTACCTACTCATTTCCCATGATCTACTCTTTTTTTTTTTAAAGAATATGTTTTATTTTTCCCCAATTACATGTTAAAACAATTTTTATAGTTTTTAAAAATAAAGTTTTGGTTCATCCCCTTTTAACCTGATGTTTGTGACCTTTTCTTTTTCTTTTTTTTTAAATTTTAAAAAAATTTTTATTTTTTTAGTTCACATAACTTCTTTTTGTTTTGGTTTTTTTTTTTTTTAGTAATTTTATTATAATTATAACATTTTTGACAGTTCATATGCATAGGTAGATGGCGGGCATTCCCATACATATTAAATATGTTATAGTATATCCTAGGTACAATATATATGTGCAGAACCGAATTTTATTGTTGTTGTTGTTGTTGTTGTTGTTGCAAAGGAAGAATTGGATTCAGAAGGTAAAAATAACCTGGGGAGAAAAACAAAAATGCTAACAGTTTACACTCATTTCCCAGTGTTTCTTCTCTGGGTGTAGCTAATTCTGTCCATCATTGATCAATTGGAACTGAATTGGATCTTTTCATTGTCAAAGATATCCACTTCCATCAAAATATATCCTCATATATGATATTTGTTGAAGTGTATAATGACCTTCTGGTTCTGCTCGTTTCACTCAGCATTAGTTCATGTAAGTCTCTCCAAGCCTCTCTGTATTCCTCCTGTTGGTCATTTCTTACAGAACAATAATATTCCATAACATTCATATACCACAATTTACCCAACCATTCTCCAATTGATGCACATCCATTCAATTTCCAGTTTCTAGCCACTACAAAAAGGGCTGCCACAAACATTTTAGCACATACAGGCATGACCTACTCTTCTATTCTCCCTTAAGCTATATAAAAATGGTCATTTCTTTGATATTTCTTTCATTTCCATGTTCAGGAACTCTGAAATTCCTTTATCTGATGAAAATCTTTTATCATTCCATCTTTCCCTCTCCCTTACAACATCTCTCTTGTTGTCCATCCTCTTTATGCCATTTTCACTGATCTGTTCTTTCCCAGGTCATCATTCCTGTACTTATTATGCCATTTTCCTTTTCCTATTTTAGTGAACCTGTTCAACTCTACATTCTCAGTTTCTTTATGTCATGTCCCATTGCCATGCTTTGCCAAACTCCCACCATCTATCTCTTTTGCTCTTCTTCATGTGTTTCTGAAAAGAGCTGGAGAAAGTCATAAAACTATGACTAGTAGATGCACTAAAATGTATTCTCTCCAATTTCAACTGGATCCTCACTGCAATGAAGTAATTCTATTCCTCTTTAAGCAATTCAGTACTCTTCACAATGGCCCTTTCAAACCTCTTTTTTCCTCAAAATTTCTTTAGTACTTCCTCCCAACACTCTTTCTTTTGAAAACTTCACTATATATTTCACTGAAAAAAAAAAACAAACACTGAGACCATTTCCTGAGAATACTCTGTTCTACCTTCCTTCTTATCTCACAAGTCTGAGACATCTTCCTTCAACCATCATTTTTATGACTTGTTAGTAGGATGAAGAGGTATCCTTTTTATGTATCTCTTGATCTCATCTCTTTCAAGACAAAACATTGTATATACACATATATACCTCATATCCAATCTTCCCTGCATTAGTGATTGTTTATTGTCTATAAATATACTCAAGGATCTACCATCCTTAAGAGGGAAAACTTCTTCTTCAAGTATATAGGATAAAGCTAAATGACGAATGAGACATCTGGCTTTTATAAGAGAAGTGCTGCTTATAGGATCCCCTTCATGGGGAGAGAACAGTGGGAATAAATGGACTGAAATTATCTTTTTTGCTTGATCTGAGCATCCTTGCAAGTTATTGATTAATCTCTCCTCCCTGTTTTGTGATTATATTCCTTGGGAAGACTCACCATTCAACTGTAATTGATCTTTTCAAAAATTACTCATGTGGGGTAGCTAGGTGGTAGAGTAGATAGAGTACTGGCCCTGAAGTGAGGAGGAGGACCTGAGTTCAAATCTGGCCTCAGACAGTGGCCTGTGTCACTTAACCTCAGTTGCCTCAAAAAAAAAAAAAATTACCATACTCTCTTAACTGTCAAATCTGATGATCTTTTCTCAATCCTCATATGAAGATTTTGACACTGGTAATCACCCCGCATTCCTCCTAGATACAGTCTCTCCTTTATATATATATATATATATATATATATATATATATATATTTGCCATTGATCTCTCCTACTTCTCTATTTTTCTGACCACTGCTTTTACATCAGGATCTTTCAGATCATTGACCCTAAGAATGGATTTCCCCCAATGTTCTGATTTGAACCCTCTTCTCTTTTGTCTCTTTTGACTCCTTTGATAATTTTGGTAGATCTCATGGTACAATTTTAATCTCTGTAGATAATTTAAAGATAGTTTAATTTCTGTCCTACAGTCTCACATGCCTTTTTTATCTCTCAAACTGGATATTTAAAACTTAGCACATCTAAAAGAAAAGTTATTCTCTTTTTCTCCAAATCCTCCCTTCTTGAGAACTTCCTTGTTACTATCAGGGGAACCACCATCATTCCATTTACCAATATCCTGTCATTCTGACTTTTATTATGTCTTTTTTCTTTTCTCTACTCAAACCTTATTCCGTGGACTATGGTAATATCTTTCTAATTGGTTTCCTCATCTCAAGTCTCTCCCTACTCCCTACTCCCTACTTTGACTCAGCTGAGTCAAGTGATTTTCCTAAAGTTTAGGTCTTACCCATTCCTCTTCATCCACTCAATAAATTCTGTTGGCTCCCTATTAGCTTCAGGATCAAATATTGTAACGAGCTGTCATCTCCAGAAGCTGCCGGATCACTCTCTGGGAAGAGATCTGCTGTGTCTTCTACTCAAATCTCTCCGACAGATTCTTCTTCCTGTAACGAACCGTTGTCTCCAGGCAGTTGCTGTTAACTCTTGTCCAGAGAAGTGACTTCCCTTCCTGCAGAGAGCCCCGTCAAGCCTGATGCAATGCAGAGAGTCTTCTTCTATCTCTGGCTGTCCTCTCTTTTATCCTCCCAGAGAATGGGCGTGGGATAATGCAAGGGCTTCTGGGAAGAACCGCTTCAGCCAATGAGCTTGCTCCTTCTATCAAGTCAACCTGAGTTCTCACCTTGTAATTGTCCAGACAACCTGAATTCTCACCTTGTCACTGTCCAGACAACCTGAGTTCTCACCTAGTAATCCTAACATCTCCCCCTTTCTTTTGATTTAAAACATAGGACAGTCATGATCTTGAAACATAAATCCATCAATATGGGAAGTATTACACATAATTACATAAATTACATAAGCACATAGTAACATAGTAACATAATACATGCTAGAAGTATATGACAAATAACATAATCAAATAATCATAAATTGAAAATTTATAAATGTCCATAAGTCCATTGTCCATTAGTCTCATCTTGTGTGAGGAAGTCCAATGATTCCTGCTGGTTTTTAAAGTTCTTTAACAGTCTTCTTATTATCCATGCTCTTTCAGTGTCAGATGTTTCTTAGATCTTCTCCTTTATTTTGAGGTCTTTCTCTTTTTCTGTCTCTCTCTGATGGACAAGGCGAATATGACTCGTTGGCACCCATCTGATTCCGTCTCCAAGATATGATTCTGGAGAACAATTTGGAACTATGCTCAAAAAGTTAGCAAACTGTGCATAACCTTTGATCCAGCAGTGTTACTACTGGGCTTATGTCCCAAAGAGATATTAAAGAAGGGAAAGGGACCTGTATGTGCCAAAATATTTGTGGCAGCCCTTTTTGTAGTGGCTAGAAACTGGAAATTGAATGGATGCCCATCAATTGGAGAATGGCTGGGTAAATTGTGGTATATGAATGTTTTGGAATATTATTGTTTTGTAAGAAATGACCAGCAGGATGAATACATAGAGGCCTGGAGAGACTTACATGAACTGATGCTAAGTGAAATGAGCAAAACCAGGAGATCATTATACACTTCAACAAATATAGTATATGAGGATATATTCTGATGGAAGTGGATATCTTTGACAATGAAAAGATCTAATTCAGTTCCAATTGATCAATGATGGACAGAATCAGCTACACCCAGAGAAGGAACACTGGGAAATGAATGTGGACTACTTGCATTTTTGTTTTTCTTCCCAGGTTATTTTTACCTTTCTGAATCTGATTTTTCTTATGCAACAAGAGAACTCTATGGATCTGTACACATATATTGTATTTAAGATATACTTTAACATGTTTAACATGTATGAGACTGCCTGCCATCTAGGGGAGGGGGTCGAGGGACGGAAGGGAAAAGTTGGAATAGAAGTGATTGCAAGGGACAATGTTGAAAAATTACCCATGCATATGTTCTATCAATCAATAAAAAGATATATATATAAAGACAGAGGTTCCCACCCTCTTTTTTTTTTTTTTTTTCTTGGCATCCCTCACATATAATACAGGGGCTAGCACATAGTAAATGCTTGATAATGATTGTTCATTAAATGATTTATTATCTCATTCTAGAAATGAGAAAACTGAGACCCAGAGAAAGAAAGCAACTATTCTATGGATCTCTGTTTCTTCATCAATAAAGTGAAAAAGTAGACAATCATTCTAATTCTAAATTCTATGATACAATGACTTTGATATGGAATTATGCATATTTATTATAAATATTTGTGGGAGATTTTTTTTCTTGATTTTTTTCTTTATTCAATGGATATAGAAGTGGAAGAAAGAGAAAACAAATTCTGGTAAAACTAGTCAAGAAGTCCTTTTTTTTTTTTTTTTTTTTTTTTTTTTTTTTTTTTTTTTTTTTTTTAAGTGACAGAACATGGATTATAACCAAGACTTTGTGAGATCTTTTTTTTTTTCTTGCTGTGCTATCCCTAAGTCCAGATGGGACTTTGAGACATATTAGACAGACAGACACACATCTTTTATCTTATTCCAAAAATTTAGTAGTTTAAATTTCCAAAAGAACCACTGCATCATAACTATTGTATCTAAGTTTCCTCCACACCCACTCACTATTTTTTCTATCAGTTAAGTCCATTTCCTCCCCAGGAAGGGGAGCAGATGACCAGCACTTCTCCCATGAAACCAGATGTTTCATTGTAATTTCATTTTACTCTACATACTTAAAAATGACATTAGATCATTTTTCTGTTTTCTCTTCCCCAGAGTTTAAGAACAAACTCCTTTAACTTGCCCTTTGTGGGGGAAGAAGGACAATGCTTATGTCTTTTCTGAAAAAAAAAAAAAAGGGAGGAAGTAGAAATTACTCTGTACTTTTTGAAGAGAAAAAGGTTAAACTTCAATCTTGTCATGGTCTTCATTCACATGTTTGGAAGACTAGCCTTCAATCATACATCATAAGTATGGAGGTAACTTCTCGGAACTTGTTTCCTCATGTTTTGTTAAAAAATAAAAAGAGGGTTAGGGCTTAGGAAATCTATGGAGTCTCTTCTATGTATGTTACCCCTGACTATTTTTCTTTATGATTGAGAATTTATTTTGTATCTGAAGGCCCAGGAAGCTAGCAACTCTTTCACATGATTAGAAGAACACTTCTACTAACTAGCTGTAACACCTTAAATAAATTACTTCATTCCATTCAGTCCTAGTTTCTCTATTTATAAAATGGGAATGTAAAATGGATTGGACAAGATGATTTTTAAAATATCTTCCCACTAATGATTGAAATGACCAGCATTAGATATTCATTTCTTTAAGTTAAAGAAGAGTATTCTTTGAGATGCCCTTGTGATTACATACTTGAAAAATGCAGCAATTGAACAAGTTCTTTTAATATTTTGGGTCCCACTTTCCTTATTTGTGAAAAGAAAGGGCTAGGCTAGATTACCATTAAGAGTTCTTCTATTTTTAAATTTCTGATCTTTTTAATTTTTCTGGTTATACATACATTAAAAAAACTTTTAAAATGCATATTTCTTTATGAATTATGTTGGAAGAGAAAAATCTGAAGAAAAGGGAAAAACAGAAGAAAAACAAAAAAGTAAACATTGTGTGTGCTGATTGATTTACATTCATTCTTCATAATTCTCTCTCTGGATGCAGGTGGAATTTTCTATCCAAAGTTTATTGGAATTTCCTTGGATCACTGAACCATTGAGAAGAATCAAGTCTTTCATAATTGTCTATTCCTTTTTTAAAAATTACAAATAAATATCTTAGCTACAATTAAATGTTGTTGATTTTTCAAGTTAGCAAGGAGAAAAGCAAACCCCTTAGAAGTTTGGCAAGTTTGAGTAGGAGACAGGTAAATGGGAAAGAAAATTTCAGAACATAGAGACTGTGATAAGAGGTAACTAGATTATAGGGTTTATATGTGAGACAATTGATGGGTCAGTACATATTATAGAACTCAGAGTTCAGTGATCAATTAATCAAAACTTATATCTGAACAATAAATAATAATAATGATTATAGCAAATATTTATATGGTACCTATGATGTACCAGGTACTATGTTAGACATTTTACAAATATTATCTCATTTGATCCTTACAAAGTTGGTGCTATTATTATCCACATTTCATAATTCAGAAAATAGAGGCAAATGAAGGTTAAATGGTTTGCCCACAGTTGCAGTATTTTTAGTTTCTAGGGTTGGATTTTAATTCAGGTCTTCCTGATTTTAGTCTAAGAGCTCCATTCATTACACCATCCACTGCCTCAGTGAATCCCCACTAAAACATACCTGACAGTCATTTAGTTTTTTCTTAAGGAAACCCAGTAAGAGATTACTCACTGTCTCTGAGTGCAACACATTTTATTTTGGGATAGTTCTCATTAGTAGGAAAATATCCCTTATGTTGAGCCTAAAGTTGGATTTTTGCAATTTATTGATTCTAATTCTTTGTCCTGTGGCCAAACTTGGCTTCAGTGGAAATAACTTTACATTTGAAAAAGGAGAATCTCACCTTTTTCACCAGATCTGGGTTTAATCCCTTAACCTTTTTAGACTTTCATGTCTTGTCAAGGACCAAGAGGTCCTCTAAGTTTCCTTATAGCTTTAAAATTATAATGTCATAATAAGTCACACAACAACCCTTCAAATATTTGTAAACTGCTATCATGCTAATGACTTTTTCTTAATCAAGTATCTTCAGTACTTAAATTGATCTTTATATGAACAGAAGGCTCATCACCATCTTGATTTTCCTTCTTTGACACTCTCGAGTTTATCTGGTCTGTTCTTTTAAGCAAACACAATAGGGACAATAAGAGAGCAACCATGGCAAAATTTAGGCTTCAGAGTTCTGTTTCAGTCTTGTCCAATTGCTATATCTTTCATTATATCTTTTCCCCATGACTATAATACCTGAACCTTTTTGTGACTGATATATTGGATGGGAGTAGGAGTGGAAGTAAAAAAGGGAGATAGTTTATTGGTAGTGGTTGTGGGGATATATTTCTAGTAGAAATCTGCAAAACCTTCTATTCATCTACTTCCACTGTTTACCACTAGAGGGAAAGAGTAACTTTTTCCCCCTTCTCATTAAAGGAAAGATACCTATCAGAAAAGCCCTTATCCCACACAAGTGCGTTCCCATATTCATCTTCATATCCTGAATATTCACTATGAATAGCAGTCCTTTCCTATAGTAACCCTTCCTAGTTTCCCCTTTCCTGAATTTTCTGATCTTCCCTTAGGAATGGAGGCTCATATAACTTATATAATGCTTCTTCACATGTCCACATACCTACAGATTCATAGAATAAGGACATTCATAGTCTAAAGTATTTAGTAAGTTAGTAAGAGGGTACACATACTATTGCTTAGCTTATTTTAGCTATTCCTTGAAAAGATTACTATTTTCTTGGAGTTATAGATTCCAAAATTCCAAAGAAATAAACTCAGGGTGAAGTGAACAGAATTCAGAGAATACTGTACATAGTAATAGCAATACTATTAGTTGGTCAACCATGATAGATTTAGGTCTTCTCATCAATGCAATGATCTGGGACAATTAAAAAAGAAGCATGATGGCAAATGCTATCCACATCCAGAGAAAGAACTATGGAGTCTGAATGCAAATTGGACTATTTTTGCTTTTCTTCTTGTTATTTTTTTCTTTCTTGTGTTTTTTCCCTTTTTATTTTGATTCTTCTTTCACAATGTGACCAATGTGGAAATATGTTTAATATGATTGCACACAAAAAACTTATATCAGATTGCTTGTTGTCTTGGACTACTTGGGACAGTACTTGGACAGGGGAAAGGAGAAGGAGAAAACAATTGGAACTTAAAACTTTTACAAAAGTGAATGTTGAAAATTATCTTTACATGTGATTGGAAAAAAATATTATTATGTGGGAAAACAAACAAACAAAAAAAGAAGTAAATAGACTTCACTGGACATCCAATAGTAGAGTTAACATTTATATGCTTGTTAAGTGTGCATTGTTCCCTGATAGTCATTGGGTCATTTAAAAATACTTCTTAAAATGGTGTCTTTTTTATTTTGCCACATAAATATCACCTCATATCTCCCAGGGAACCACACCTTGAAATAGAATGTTTTAAGAAAAAGAGGAAGAAGTAGGGAGGGCAGGGTCATCATTATCAGTAAAAATGATGAATACTGAAAGAAATCTGAAAATATATGAAATGTTCCATACTTGAGCACCCCCCCACCTCTGCAAAATAGTTTAAGGAGGTGTCTTCTCACTTCCCCTCTTTGGAGCCATGCTTTTGTAATTTTGCAATATTCAGTTTCAATTTATTTGTGGTTGTCATTCTTTCCATGTACATTTTGGTGCTCATTGTGTACATTGTTTTCATGGTTCTTATTATTTCATTTTACATCATTTCATGTAAGTCTTTCCATGTTTGTCGGTATTTGTTGCAAATTTCTTTACTTTCCTCTTCCTTTCCCTTCATCTTCTTTTCCTTTTTCTTCCCTTCTCTTTTTCCCCCACCCCTTCTCTTCTTGTCATTTTCTGACCAGGTTTCTGTTACCATATTGGTGCCAGGCATAGTGGGGACATCAGTTGTAGGCTTACTGTAGCTCAGAACTCCTTAGTTCAAGTAATTACTAAGGCTAGGGCTACAAGCCTTAGAGCAGAGACTACAAGTATGTGCCATCATGCCGGACTGTATCATTTCTTATAGACACATAATTTGCCATCATATTCATGTAACATGATTTTTTAGTCATTCTCCAATTAGTAGGCATCTTTTTTTTGTTTCCAGTTCTTTATTACCAATAAATGTAAATGTATGTATATATATATATATATATATACTAAAATATATATATATATGTGTGTGTGTGTGTTGCATATATACACATATATTATGAAAATATATACAGTGATGTATATATGTATGTATATAACTTAAATTCTACTTCCTTCATGCAATCTACCTGTTCTCTATTTTCAGTAATTTATTTCCCCAAATCTGAACCTCAGATAGCATTTTGTCTTATATGTCTCTAATGGGCTTACCAGGTATCAGATCATGCTGAATCTGGTTTCAGGAAGACTTGAATTCAAATATAACCCTAGTCACTAGCTGTATGACTCTATGCAAATCATTTAACCACTTTCTGCCTCAATTTTCTCATCTGCAAAAGGAGGATAATAGTATCTAGCTCTTAAAGTTATTGTGCAAATAAAATAATATTTATAAATCAATTAGCAAGTATTAAAGTGCTCCACAATACTATTTTATTACAATTTTATGTGTGTATTATTCTCCCACTCAGTAGTAAACTCCAGGAAGACAGGCCCATATTTTGATTAAAGTTTTTATTTCTTTTAGCACAACATTCTTCAGGCAGATGAATCATATTATAGGATATGGAGCAAGAAATATCTTTGAAAATTCAGTGGTCCACTTCCCTTCATTTTAAAGGTGAGGAAGTTGAGATCCAGAGATAAAAGAGAATTTCATTTTGGTAGTGACAGGTAGGTAAAGGGAAAAGTAGCAAGGTCACATAAATTCAGTATGTCCCTATAGTCTTTATTGTGGCATCATGTTATTAAAAGCTTAAGACTGTACCAAAACTTTGGACATTTTGGTTCTGTACAAAGTAACGATATAAAAGGAGGCATAGCAAATGAGAGGGATTCAGGGAATAGCCTCATATGGGAGGCTCAGCTCTTGAATTAAGCTTTGAGTGAAGATTGGGATCCTAAAAGGGAGATGCGAGGAAAGGATATTCCAGGCATGGGGAACAGCCTGTGCAAAGGCATGGAGATAGGAGATCAACTGCCTAAGAGAACAATAATAACGATAAAATTATACTAATACTTTATACACATATATGTTAGTAGTATATGTACTACTAGTACTTAGTAATTAACATCTATGAAGCAACTTAAACTTTGCAAAGTGGTTTAAAACATTATCTTATTTGTTCCTCACAACAATCTTATTATCCTCATTTTATAGATGAGGAAACTGAGGCAGTCAGAGGTTATGTGGCTTGCCCAGAGTCAAAAACTAGTAAGTCTCTGAGGTCACATTTGATATCAGGTTTCATGACCTTCCATCCATTGTGCCTCCTAAATACATTTGGTGATAAATACCAAATCAGGGAAGGCTAGATGACCTTGATGGACATTGTTGTGATATCATGATTTGAAATCAGGTTCTTTGGATTTAAACATAATTAATTTTCCGTTGCTCCAAGTGCTTACTGGATAGCTACAATGTGCCCAGAACTGTGCTTGTTCCTAAATGAAGTTAGTTTTTCAAACTCAGCCTGTCCAGGAGAACCCATCATCTTTTACCACAAATCCAATCCTCTTTCAAACTTCCCTTTTACTATTTGTTTTAAAAAAAAGTTTGCTTAATCAATCAAGATTTCCTTTGTCAATGCCACACACATCTAGAGAGAGAACTATGGAGACTGAATATAAAATATTACATGCCATATTCTGTTTTTTTTCTTGTTGTTTTTTTTTCCTCGTGGTTTTTCCCTTTTGTTCTGATTTTTCTCTCCCAACATGATTCATATAGAAATTTGTAAAAAATGAATGTACATGCATAACCCAAAAAGTTGTTTTACATGTAAATGGAAAAACTTAAAATGAAAAAAATAAAAAAAATCAAAGAGAAAAAAATGTTTTCCCTTCTCATGCTCCTCCCCACTACATGTTGAGAATATAAGAAAAATAAAACCTATTGCAAACATTATAGATAATCAAAACACTTTTGACACTGGCAATGTGTAAAAAAAATTTTTTTTGCCTCATTCTGCATTCTGAGTTCTTCACCTCTCTATCAAAAGGTGAGAATCAGGTGTTCTCCTTAATTTATGGAATTAAGTTGAAAAGAATCTAGGACAATAATATTCCATCAAAATAAGGACATTGAGACATTGTTGATGGAGTTGTGGACTGGTCCAACCATTTGGGAGAACAATTTGGAAATATACTAAAAAGTCTATAAAACAGTGTATACTCTTTGGTTGTTCAATACCATTACTAGGTTTGTAACATAAAGAGATCAAAGAAAAAGCAAAAGAAGCTATTTGTACAAAATTATTGATAACAAAGAATTGGAAATTGAGAAGATGCTCATAAATTGTGAATTACTAAACTAGCTATGGCTATATGATTATGCTGTACACATTTCTTACCTAGCCTTAATCACTGAATGGGAATTTCCTCAGTTGAACTGAAACTGATTAAAGACCTTAGCGTAAAAAGATCAGTTGCCTCCCACTGCATCCAGTTGTCTTGATCTATATGTTGCCATTGGACTCAGATGGCTTTGGAGCAGAAAATGAGGCTAGTGACTTTGGATGGCATCCATCCTCACTTCAATCCCATTCACTTGCACGTCAGTCACTGTCCTCTTGGAGAATGGAAGACAATAGCAACAAAATAGCAATCTCCCAGGGTTGTTGTGAAGATGAAATCAGTTGTTATTTACAAAATCCTTAGCAGAATGCCTAGCACTTAGTGGACATTATATTCATACTAAATTCTTTCTTTTAAGTGTCCAGCAAAGACACATATTATCCATCTCTCAAGACCAACCTTAAATCTTATCTCATCCACAAAATTCAGCAGCAGCATTCCCACTCCACAGTAGTCTTTTTTTGTTGAACAATCATGGTACTTACTACCTGAAACTTTTTTTTTTTTTTCCTGAGGCAACTGGGATTAGGTGATTTGCCCAGGGTCACACAGCCAGGAAATGTTAAATGTCTGAGGCTAGATTTGAACTCAGGTCCTCCTGATTGCAGGGCTACTAATCTATCCAATACACCAACTAGCTGCTCCTATATTTTTAAAAATAAGTTTTTATTTACTATTTTGTTTTTTACATCACTACAGTTTCCCCAGGCATTTCCTCCTCTTAGAAAGCTGTCATATTTTTTTTTATTTTAAAAAATATTTCTCCCATATTTTTATTTTATTTTAAAAATTTTATTTAATTTATATTCTTTTCCAGTTACATTTAAAAATGGAATTTTTTACATTTGTTTTTAAAACTTTTGAGTTCCAGATTCTCTCCCTTATTCCACACCCCTAGCCCCAGTAAGAAACCATAAACATTCAAAAGATTTTTATAAAAGCCATGTTATGAACTTCTACTACAATGAAGGGGGGGAAAACCCTCAAGAAAAATAAAGAGAGAGGAGAGGAGAGAAGAGAGGAGAAAGAGAGAGAGAGAGAGAGAGAGAGAGAGAGAGAGAGAGAGAGAGAGAGAGAGAGAGAGAGAGAGAGAGAGGATGAGAGAGCGAGTGTGGGAGAAAGATAGGGACAGAGAAGCAGAAAGTATGCTTAAATCTGTGAACAGGATTTTTCAATATAAGTCCTTTAGAGTAATCATGGATTTTGTATTGCTGAGGATAGTAAAGTCATTTATAGTTGGCCATCCAGAACATTGCTATTACTTTGAATACCACATTTTACTTTGCTTGAATTCATGGAGGACTTTCCAGGTTTTTTCTGAGAGCATTCTGCTCATCATTCCCCATAGACAGTAACATTCCATCACAAATACATACTATAATGTATTCATTCATTCCCCAATTGATGAATATCCCCTCAATTTCCAATTTTGTGCCCTTAGAGATTCTATAAATATTTTTGTACACAAGTCCTTTTCCTTTAAAAAAAAAAAAAAAAAAAAAAAAGAAAAAGAAAAAAGAAAAGAAATCTCTTGGTTTTCTTGCCTAGTAGTGGTATTGTTAAATCAAAGGATATGCATGAATCTGTAGCCTTTGGACATAGATCATTTCTTTTGATCATTTATCAATTGGGACATGGCTCTTATTATATTTTTTTTATATAAATTTCACTCAGTTCTCTCCATGCTTAAGAAATGAGAACTCATCAAAGAAATTTGCTTCAAAATTCTTTATTACAATTACTATTTGCTAACTTTATTTATCCACATTTATTCTTTCTCTACTTTCACCTAGTCCATCCTCAAAAGTGCTATTGACTACTCCCTCCCCTAATATGCCTTTTCTTTTATCACCCTATCCCCTTCCTGTATCCCATTCCCTTCTTTTTTTTCCTGTAGGATAAGATAGATTTCTATACCCATATTGAATGTGTGTTATTTCTTCTTTGACCCAATTCTGATGATAGTAAGACTGACTCACCCTCTCCTCTCCTTTTTTCCTCTCCATTGTAAAAGTATTGTCTTCCCTCTGTTTATGGCAGACAACTTACAATATTCCATTTCTGCCTTTCCCTTTCTCCCAGCACATTACTTTCCTCCCCTTTAATTTCATCATTTTAAAAAAGATATTATGTAATGTTCTGGTTGGTTTTCTGGAGGTCTTTGGAGCAGCCTTTGTTTCAACTGAGTAATCACCATGAAAATAGCCAGGGATAAAGTCCAAATTTTTTATTATTTCCTTCACAGTTTAGTTTCCTTGCCTGGATCTCAGGCCAGCTTTCTGGAGGTCCTTCAGAATGTGTCTTAGTTTCTGTGGAGGAGGCAGGAAGACCAATGTGATGGTCTCTGTCTTGAAGTCTCCCTGAGTCTGAGGGCTTGTGCTCCAGCCTCCAGCCACCCACAAAGATGGGAGATGAAATGAATGTCTCTCTCTGAGTTTGTCCCAACTTATATACTCTATTATAATTACATCATCGTAGGTGTGAATCTTGTAAAATGGGTGTCAATCTTGTAGAACTATATTAAGTATTAAGTACGTGTACTGAACTAAAAAACTATTAATCACCATGCTAAACTATATAACCATTGTCTTATCAATTCCACTGAGTTAACACCTTTCTCCAGAGTTCTGGCCCATTACAATATTATTCATATTCAACTCACATCTGTGCCCTCTGTATATATATGTAGTTCTTCAAATTGCCATAATAATAAGAAAGTATCATCCTCTCATGTAAGTACAAGTATCATCCTCCCATATAAGAATGTAAATAGATATATTAAGTCCCTTATGATATCACTTTCCTGATTACTTCTACATGCTTCTTTTGAGTCCTGTATTTGAAAATCAGATTTTTCATTCAACCTTAGTCTTTTCATCACAAATGATTGAAAATTCTCTATTTCATTGAATATGTACTTTTTTTTTTTTTTTTTTTTTTTTTGCTGGGTAGGTGATTCTTGCCTGTAATCCTAGCTTCATTGCTCCTGAATATCATATTCTAAGCCCTCCAATCCTTTAATGTAGAAGCTGCTAAACCTTGTGTGATCATGACTGTGATTCCATTATACTTGAATTTCTTGCAATATTTTCTCCTTGACATGGAAATTGGCTGTAATATTCCTAGGAGTTTTCATCTTGAGATCTCTTTCAGGAGGTGATCGATGGATGCTTTCAAATTCAATTTTACCCTCTAGTTCTAGAATATCATGGCAATTTTTCTTGATAATTTCTTGAAAAATGACTTCCAGGCTTTTTTTTTTTTTATCATGACTTTCAGGTAGGCCAATAATGTTTAAATTATCTTTCCTGGATCTATTTTTCAGGTCAGTTATTTTTCCAATGAGATAGTTCACATTGTTTTCTGTAATGTTCTGTTGTCTCCAGAGACTGCCGATTGCTCTCTTGGAGGAAATCTGCTGTGTCATTAACTATTGCCAATTCTGACCTCATGTAGAGATTCTTTCTCTCCCTCCAGAGAGCCACCTCAAGTCTGGCCCAGACAAGAGACTATCTTTTGAGTGCCACCCTCTTTTATCCTCCCAGAGAATGGGCGTGGGATAATGCAAGGGCTTCTGGGAAAAATTACTTCAACCAATGAACTTGCTCCTCCTAAGCATGCAAGCTCCTCCCCAGGAATTCAAAGGGGTTGAACTCCTAGTAAAGACCAGAACTAGAGAATTGTTAAGTACCGACTTAGCACTTAGTAAGAACCTAATATCTCATTATCTCATTAGCCCTTAGTAAGAACCTAACAGTTTTCCATTGTTTTCTTTTCTTTTTCTTTTTTACAATTTGTAAATCTTGATTTCTTGTATTTTGATTTCTCATGAAATCATTAACTTCCATTTACTCAATTGTCACTTATAAGGAATGATTTTCCTGAGTGAGCTTCTGTACCACCTTTCACCATTAGCCAATCTTGCTTTTAGGGCATTTTTCTCATTAGCTTTTTGTATTTCCTTTTGTACTATTCTCAATTCTTTTCCTAATGTTTTTTCTCTCTCTCTTAGTTGGTTTTCAAAATCCCTTTTGATCTCTTCCAAAGCCTGAGATCAATTCTTTTTTTTTTTTAATAATAGCTTTTTATTTGTAAACCCTTATATTTGATATTTTTCTCCTTCTTTTCTCCCAGCTCCTCCCTTAGACAACAATTAATCCAATTAATTAAACATGTACAACTCTTCAATACATATTTTCACATTTATCATGTTGCAGAAGAAAAATCATATCAAAAAGGGAAAAAAAGAGAAATTAAAATAAAAATCAAGCAAACAACAAAAAGGTGAAAAAACTATGTTGATCCACATTCAGTCCCCACAGTCCTCTTTCTGGATACAGTTGGCTCTTTCCATTGCAAGTCTACTGGGATTGGCCTGAATTATCTTGTTGCTGAAAAGATCTACATCCTTCAGAATTGATCATCATCTAATCTCCTTATTTCTGCAGACAATGTTCTCTTGGTAAGTCCAGGTCTTTCTGAAATCAGCTTGCTGATCATTTTTTAAAGAACAATAATATTCCATAACATTCATATACCATAACTTATTCAGCCATTCCCCAACTGGTGGGCATTCACTGAATTTCTATTTCCTTGCCACCACAAAAAGGACTGATACAAACTTTTTTTTACATATGGATCCTTTTCCCTTTTTTTATGATCTCTTTGGGATACAGGCTTAGTAGAAACACTGCTGGATCAAAGAGTAGGCACAATTTGGTAGCCCTTGGGCATAGCTCCAAATTGCTCTCCACAATGGTTGGATCAGTCACAATTTCATTAATAATGCATCAGTGTCCCAGTTTTCCCACAACCCCTCTAACATTTATCATTATCTTCATTTCCTGTCATCTTAGACAATCTAAGAGGTATGTAGTGCTACCCCAGAGTTGTCTTAATTTGCATTTCTCTGATAAATAGTAATTTAGAGCATTTTTTCATATGATTAGAAATGGTTTTAATTTCTTCATCTGAAAATTGTCTATTCATAACCTCTGACCATTTATCAATTGGATTGTATTCTTTTAGAGTCAATTGTGAGATCAACATTTATCTTTCTTGGAGGTTTTGAATGCAGGGGTTTTGATTTTGTTATGTTCTGAATATGTGTTTTGATCTTCCTTGTCACCATAATAATTTTCTATGGTCAGAAATGTTTTTTCTGTTATCTGCTCATTTTCCTAGCCTATTACTCTGCTTTTAACTCTTTGTTAAGGTGGGAGTCTGTTTCCAGGATGGAGAGTGCACTATGCTTTGGCAGGGATTTTGTGCATCCATCTTCAGAGATCCTTTTAGGGACCTAATCACAAACTCTCTTTTTTGCCCTAGAATTGTTAGGAGTGACCCTGACCCACTTTTTGGGCAAAGATAGTAGCTTGCCATTTTCATCTCCAGATCATTTTACAGATGAGAAAACTAAGGCCTAAAGAGGTAAAATGACTCTCCTAGGTCATCCAACAAGAGATTAAACCTCAGGTCCTCTGACTTCAAATCAAGTGTTATTTCTATTTGGGCCTGTATATGTGGCTTATCCACTTGGAGTCACACTTTTGGAATCACAGCTACTGTCTTATTCTTCAGGAACCAGTGACAATGTTTATTTAATCTTTATATCTCCCCTACTATATCTCACAAGGGTTTATGCATAGTTAGCTCTCAATAAATATTTGTTGCAAACAGGACTTCATGAATAAAAAAGTCATGGAGATAGTTGGTCTGGATTTATTAAGACAACCTGTTCCTGAAAATTCCCAATTCAATAAATATTCAAATGAACAAAAGTACTTAGCAGAATGGGTATAGTGTTAAGACTAACATTAAATCTGAAGTAAGCTGTGTTTGTGCACCAGACAATTCTGGTTCTGAGCCAGGGAAATTATTTGTGACATGTCATATCAATTGAGATAATATAGTAAGAACTGTTTGCAAACATTGAAGCACCATATAGTTGTTCACTATAATTATTGCTTTTATTATCATTATTATTTTTACTTTCTGATTTCAGGCTTCAAAGTTATCACTAAATTATGGTCATAGAGTGGTACATTATTATAGCCATCTTTAGTGGGAGGGGGAGAAAATTTTTAAATTCTTTAGCAGTTGATACTTGCTTGGTACTTATGATATTTGGCTGTTGTCTTGGTTTAACATAGAAGTTGGCCTGGCATATTGTCTAACCCCTGCTGCCACTGCTATTGCCCCTAGTCATGAGCAATTCCTCCCTAGAAAAGGTGTTGGGAAGGACTGTCAGGTTGGAGTCCAAAATGCTAAAGTTGTACACTTTGGATAGGAGGTCATGGGGTAGTTCCTGCAGGATGATGAAGCTCCAGTGATTAGTCTTCTGGCTCCCAAACAGTAGTATTGGCCCAGTGCAACTAAAGATCATGGATGTCCTCAGAAAGTGAGTTGGGTCAGGAAGGAAGGAACCTGGCTGGTTCAGCTTGTTTCTCCACAGCTGGAAATCCCACTTGCTTTTTGGGGGAATTAGGTGAGGAAAGATGTTTAGGCTATGGATTGGAGATGTACTGTTTATGAGGAAAATTCATTCAATAATTGTTATTAAGCAAATTAGAAGAACATAGGATAGTTTATCTCTCAGATCTTCAGATAAGGAAGGGATTTGTGACCAAAGAAGAACTGGAACTCATAATTGAACACCAAATAGATAATTTTGATTATATTAAGTTTAAAAGTTTTTGTAGAAACAAAAAATAATGCAGACACAATTAGAAGGGAAGCAATAAATTGGGAAAACACTTTTACATTTAAGAGTTCTTGTAAAGGGCTAGAACTGAGCAATGCA
The DNA here is from genome assembly GCF_048593235.1 of Sminthopsis crassicaudata. Lineage (NCBI taxonomy): Eukaryota > Metazoa > Chordata > Mammalia > Dasyuromorphia > Dasyuridae > Sminthopsis > Sminthopsis crassicaudata. Next base: position 60,930,291 of record NC_133620.1, read on the forward strand.
CTTGGATGATGAAGCACGTGAGACTAATTGCCAATTGGATGGTTCCCTATTAACTTGTTTAAGGTTGACCCTCCCCAGCTGTTCTGTGCTGACTTGATTGGTGAGACAAAGAGAGGGAAGTGACTTGTGTGGGAGGAGTAAGAGAAACTTGGGTGGTGTAACTCACGCTCACTTGCACTCGTGACCTGGCGTTGGAGGCAGACGGTAAAGATCTAGAATAAAGACATTTAGTGATCCTGACTCCTGCTGATTTCTGGAAAGATAGAGTTCCATCAAGTTCTGATAAAGGCTTCATTTCTAAAATATATAAAGAATTGACTCAAATTTATAAGAATTGAAGCCTTTCTCCAGTTGATAAATGGCCAAAGGATATAAAGACAATTTTCAGATGAAGAAATTGAAACCATTTCTAACCATATGAAAAGGTGTTCTAAATCCACATTGATCAGAGAAATGCAAATAAAGACAACTCTGAGATACCACTAAATACCTCTCAGATTGGCTGAGTTGACAGGAAAAGATAATGATAAGTGTTGGAGGGGATGTGAGAAAACGGGGACACTAATACATTGTTGGTAGAATTGTGAATAGATCCATCCATTCTGGAGAGCAATTTGAACTTTGCTCAAAATGTTCACTGTGAATACGCTTTTATCCAGCAGTGTTTCTAGTGGGCCTGTATCGCAAAGAAATCTTAAAGGACTGACATGTGCAAAAATGTTTCTGGCAGTCCTTTTTGTAGTGGCAAGAAACTGGAAACTGAATGGATGCCCATCCATTGGAGAATGGATGAATAAATTATGATATATGAATGTTATGGAATATTATTTTTCTATAAGAAACAATCAGGAGGAGGATTTCAAAGAGAACTGGAGAGACTTACATGAACTGATGCTAAGTGAAATAAGCAGAAACAGGAGATCGTTGTACATGGCAACAAGAAGATTATATGATGATCAATTCTGATGGATATGACTCTTTCCAAAAATGAGATGATTGAGGCCAGTTCCAATAATCTCATGATGAAAAGAGTCATCATACAGAAAGAGAACTGTGGGAAGCAAGTATAGATCACAACATAATATTCTCACTCTTTTTGTTGTTGTTCACTTGCATTTTTTCTTACTCATATTTTTCCCTTTTTGATCTGATTCTTCTTGTGCAGCAAGATAATTGTATAAATATGTTTACATATACTAGATTTAACATATATTTCAACATGTATAACATATACTGGATTGCTTGTTATCTAGGGGAGGGGATGAAGGGAAGGAAGGGAAAATTTGGAACACAAGGCTATGCAAGGGTCAATGTTAAAAAATTATCCATGCATTGACTTCTGGCCAAGATGGCAGCATGGAGGCAGACAGCTGCTTGAGCTCCGCATTTTCTCTCAGGACTTACTTCATGACAAGCCTCAGAATTAATGGTTGACCAGAAAAGAAACCCACAAATAATCACTAACAGAAGACATCCTTGAAATTCGCCAGAGAAGGTCTGTGTTTGCTTGGGGGAGGGAACAAACAGACTGGGCACAGACTGAGGGCAGGCAGCGAGAGTGAGGCAGGCATCTCACACAGCTCAGATCTGAGGGAGAAGGGTAAGATCTCTTCCGTTTCTGTGAAAAGACTTTTACCCCAGTGTGGATGTTCCATTTTGGCAGCAAGCCAGGAGCAGCAGAGAAGGTGTAATCACCAGAGGTGAAGAATAAAATGCAGAAAACTAGTGTCTCTCAGGACCCGGCCACCCCCACCCCCACCCAGAGTGATTCAGTGCATTCTCAGAGCCTCAGAACACAGATGCAACACAGCCATTGCTGTCCTGTTAATGCCTCGATTCTGTCTGCCTCAGTCTGTAGAGAAAGCTCGGTTACACTATCCAGCCCCATCCCCCCCAAAAACAGACCAATTGTTTCTCTTGTCAATTTGTTTTCTTTGATTCCCGCTCTGACAAAATGAACAAAAAATTCAAAAGGGCTCTAACCGTTGACAGCTTCTTTATGGAGAGAGAGCAGATTTCAAATACTCAGGAGACTAAAAGCAGATTGTCTCCAGAGGAATCCCTTAAGGGGGATAAGCTGCTCCTCAATAGAAAAGAATTCCATAGAGGAAATCAAAAAGGCTCTCACAAAAGACCTAGAAGAGAAATGGGAAAAGGAAAGGGAAGCTTGGCAAGAGAGCCTGGAGAAGTCAATCCATGCCATTAAAGACAGAGTAGATAAAGAAAACAAATCATTGAGAAATAAAATTAGTGAGCTGGAAAAAGAAAACAGCTCTCTAAAAAATAAAATGCATGAAATGGAAAAAAATTCCATAGAAGAAAAAAACTCACTTAAAAACTCAATTGGACAATTATAAAAAGATATAAAAAAGAGAGTGAAGAAAATACATCATTGAAAATTAGACTCAAACCAAGAAGTAGTCAAGCAAAACCAGAAAAACAAAACAATTGTAAAGAATATCAAGTACCTTATTGGAAAGGCAACAGACCTGAAAAACAGATCCAGGAGAGACAATTTGAGAATAATTGGACTCCCTGAAAAATGTGAGGAAAAAAAGAGCCTGGACACTATTTTCCAGGAAATTATCAAAGAGAACTGCCCAGACGTTTTGAAAACAGAGGGTAAAATAGAAATTGAAAAAAATTCATCGATCACTTACTGAAAGGGACCCTAAAATCAAAACGCCAAGAAATATAGTGGCCAAGTTCAAGAACAACGGAAAAAAATCAACGGAAAACATATTGGAAGCTGCTAGAAAAAAGCAATTCAGATATGGAGGAGCCACAATAAGGATAACCCAGGATCTAGCAGTGTCCACATTAAAAGAACAAAGGGCCTAGAATATGATATTCCAAAAGGCTAAGGAACTTGGTATGCAGCCAAGAATAACTTACCCAGCAAAAATGAGCATCATTTTCCAGGGAAGAAGATGGACATTTAATGAAATAAATGAATTCCATCTATTCTTGATGAAAAAACCAGACCTACACAAAATGTTTGATCTTCAAATACAGAACTCAAGAGATTTCTACAAAGGTAAAAAGAAATCTTGAGAACTATATTTCTACCATAAAGATATGTAAAGAACACATGCATAATTTGTCCTAGAAACTAGAGGTAGAAAGGAAATTATATCATAAAAAAAGGTAAAGTGGTGGTACTACATCTCATGAAGAGGCAAAGGTAACCTATTATATCTGAGAGCAAGAAAGGAGGGGGATAAACATAGTGTGTATCAATAGACATATTCGATTTATGGTGAAACTTCTTCCATTTCATTGAAAAGTGAGAGGGAAGGAGTAAGCTAAGGGGAAGGCAATACAGAAATTGTGAGAAAAAGGGGTAAAATAGGAAGAGGAACTTTAAGGTGGGGGAGGGATACTAAAAAGGGAGGGCTGTGAAAAGCAAGTGGCATTCAAGAGTTTAATACTGGGTAGGGGGGTAAGAGGGAAGGAAAGGAGAAAAGCATAAGCAGGGGTTAACAGGATGGCAAGCAATATAGAATTAGTCATTCTAACCATAAATGTGAATGGGGCAAACTGCCTCAGAAAGAGGAAGCAGTTAGCAGACTGGATTAAAAGTCAGAATCCTACTATATGTTGTTTATAGGAAACACACCTGAAACAGGGTGATACATTCAAACTAAAAGTAAAAGGTGGAGCAGAATCTACTATGCTTCAGGTGAAGCCAAAAAAGCAGGGGTATCCATGCTCATCTCAGATCAAGCAAAAACAAAAATTAATCTAATTAAAAAAGATAAGGAAGGGCATTATATCCTGCTAAAGGGTAGCATAGATAATGATGCAGTATCAATATTAAACATATATGCACCAAGTGGTGCAGCATCTAAATTCTTAAAAGAGAAATTAAGAGAGCTCCAAGAAGAAATAGACAGCAAAACTATAATAGTGGGAGATCTCAACCTTGTACTCTCAGAATTAGATAAATCAAACCACAAAATAAATAAGAAAGAAGTCAAAGAGGTAATTAGAATACTAGAAAAGTTTGATATGATAGATCTTTGGCGAAACCTAAGTGGAGACCAAAAGGAGTATACTTTCTTCTCAGCAGTTCATGGAACCTATACAAAAATTGATCATATACTAGGACATAAAAACCTCAAAATCAAATGCAGAAAGGCAGAAATAGTAAATGCATCCTTTTCAGACCACAATGCAATTAAAATTACATTAATGAAAAGCCAGGGGAAAATAGACAAAAAATAATTGGAAACTAAATAATCTTATACTAAAGAATGATTGGGTAAAACAGCAAATCATAGACATAATTAATAACTTTACCCAAGAAAATGACAATAATGATATATCATACCAAAATGTGTGGGATACAGCCAAAGAAGTAATAAGTTTTATAACTCTAGAGGCCTACTTGCATAAAATAGAGAAAGAAAGGGTCAACGAATTGGGCTTACAACTAAAATTGCTAGAAAAGGAACAAATTAAAAACCCCCAGACAAACACAAAACTTGAAATTCTAAAAATAAAAGGTGAGATTAATAAAATTGAAAGTAAAAAAAACTATTGAATTAATTAATAAAACTAAGAGTTGGTTCTATGAAAAAAACAACAAAATAGACAAACCCTTAGTAAATCTGATTAAAAAAATGAAAGAGGAAAAGCAAATTGTTAGTCTTGAAAATGAAAAGGGAGAATTCACCACGAATGAAGAGGAAATTAGAACAATAATTAAGGAGGTACTTTGCTCAACTTTATGCCAATCAATTCGATAACTTAAATGAAATGGAAGAATACCTTCAAAAATATAGCTTGCCCAGATTAACAGAGGAAGAAGTAAGTAGTCTAAATAGTCCCATTTCAGAAAAAAGAAATAGAACAAGATATTAACCAACTCCCTAAGAAAAAATCCCCAGGACCAGATGGATTTACATGTGAATTCTACCAAACATTTAAAGAACAACTAACTCCAATGCTATATAAACTATTTGAAAAAATAGGGATTGAAAGAGTCCTACCAAATTCTTTTTATGACACAGACATGGTACTGATACCTAAACCAGGTAGGCTGAAAACTGAGAAAGAAAATTATAGACCAATGTCCCTAATGAATATTGATGCTAAAATCTTAAATAAAATATTAGCCAAAAGACTACAGAAAATCATCCCCAGGATAATATACTATGACCGAATGGGATTTATACCAGGAATGCAGGGCTGGTTCAATATTAGGAAAACTATTAACATAATCGACTATATCAATACCCAAATTAACAAAAACCATATGATCATCTCAATAGATGCAGAAAAAAACATTTGATAAAATCCAACATCCATTCCTACTAAAAACACTTGAGAGTATAGGAATAAATGGACTATTCCTTAAAATAATAACAAGCATATATTTAAAAGTGTCAGTAAACAACATATGTAATGGCAATAAACTGGAACCTTTCCCTGTAAGATCAGGAGTGAAACAAGGTTGCTCACTATCACCATTACTATTCAATATAGTACTAGAAACGCTAGCCTTGGCAATAAGAGCCGAGAAAGAGATTCAAAGAATTAGAGTAGGTAATGAGGAAATCAAACTATCACTCTTTGCAGATGACATGATGGTATACTTAGAGAACCCCAGAGACTCTGCTAAAAAGCTATTAGAAATAATTCAGAACTTTAGCAAAGTTGCAGGATACAAAATAAATCCACATAAATTCTCAGCATTTTTATACATTACCAACATAATCCGACAGCAAGAGATACAAAGAGAAATTCCATTCAAAATAACTGTTGATAGTATAAAATATTTGGGAATATATCTACCAAAGGAAAATCAGGAATTCTATGAGCAAAATTATGAAACACTTGCCACAAAAATAAAGTCAGATTTAAATAATTGGAAAGACATTCAGTGCTTTTGGATAGGCTGAGCGAATATAATTAAGATGACAAAACTCCCTAAACTAATCTATTTATTTAGTGCTATACCAATCAGACTCTCAAGAAATGATTTTAATGACCTAGAAAAATAACAACAAAATTCATATGGAACAACAAAAGGTCAAAAATTTCAAGGGAAGTAATGAAAAAAAAATTAAATGAAGGTGGTCTAGCTGTACCTGATCTAGAACTGTATTATAAAGCAACAGTCACCAAAACCATTTGGTATTGGCTAAGAAATAGACTAGTTGATCAGTGGAATAGGTTATGTTCACAGGGCAAGATAGTGAATAAAAAATAGCAATCTAGTGTTTGACAAACCCAAAGATCCCAACTTTTGGTATAAGAATTCATTATTTAACAAAAACTGCTGGGAAAACTGGAAATTAGTATGGCAGAAACTAGGCATGGACCCGCATTTAACACCACATACTAAGATAAGATCAAAATGGGTCCAAGATTTAGGCATAAAGAATGAGATCATAAATAGATTAGAGGAACATAGTATAGTTTACCTGTCAGACTTGTGGAGGAGGAAGGAATTTGTGTCCAAAGAAGAACTAGAGATCATTATTGATCACAAAATAGAAAATTTTGATTACATCAAATTAAAAAGCTTTTGCACAAACAAAACTAATGCAAACAAGATTAGAAGGGAAGTAACAAATTGGGAAAACATTTTTACAGTTAAAGGTTCTGATAAAGGCCTCATCTCCAAAATATACAAAGAATTGACTTTAATTTATAAGAAATCAAGCCATTCTCCAATTGAAAAGTGGTCAAAGGACATGAACAGACAATTTTCAGATGATAAAATTAAAACTATTTCCACTCATATGAAAGAGTGTTCCAAATCACTATTGATCAGAGAAATGCAAATTAAGACAACTCTGAGATACTATTACACACCTGTCAGATTTGTTAAGATGACAGGAACAAATAATGATGAATGTTGGAGGGGCTGTGGGAAAACTGGGACACTGATGCATTGTTGGGGGAGTTGTGAAAGAATCCATCCATTCTGGAGAGCAATCTGGAATTATGCCCAAAAAGTTATCAAAATGTGGATACCCTTTGACCCAGCAGTGCTACTACTGGGCTTTAATCCCAAGGAAATACTAAAGAAGGGAAAGGGACCTGTATGTGCCAAAATGTTTGTGGCAGTCCTTTTTGTAGTGGCTAGAAACTGGAAAATGAATGGATGTCCATCAATTGGAGAATGGTTGGGTAAATTATGGTATATGAATGTTATGGAATATTATTGTTCTGTAAGAAATGACCAACAGAAGGAATACAGAGAGGCTTGGAGAGACTTACATCAACTGATGCTGAGTGAAACAAGCAGAACTAGGAGATCACTATACACTTCAACAATGATACTTTATGAGGATTTATTCTCATGGAAGTAGATATCTTCAACTTAGAGAAGAGCTAATCCAATTCCAATTGATCAATGATGGACAGAATCAGCTACATCCAGAAAAGGAACACTGGGAAATGAGTCTAAACTGTGATCATTTTTTTTTGTTTGTTTTGTTTTTCTTCCCAGATTATTTTTACCTTCCGAATACAATTCTTCCTTTGCAATAACAACAACAACAACAAAATTCGGTTCTGCACATATATATTGTACCTAGGATATACTATAACATATTTAATATGCATGTGAATGTCTGCCATCTAGGGGAGGGGGTGGAGGGAAGGAGAGGAAAAATTTGGAATAGAAGGGAGTACAAGGAATAATGTTGTAAAAAAAAATACCCATACATATGTACTGTCAAAAAAAATGTTATAATTATAAAATTAATTTTTAAAAAATCAAAAAAATTATCCATGCATATGTTTTGAAAATAAAAAGCTTTAATAAAAAATTTTGTTATTTTCATATCTAGTCATGCCTTCTGAAGCCAATTCATGTTAAGTATCACATTACCATTGTATTCTATATTATTAATATAATTTTAGCATTTGTGTAAATAAAGAGTGTTGCAAATCTTGCTATTCAATTATAATACTTAACACTACAGTAGAATTTTTTTGTAAAGAGTTGAAACTCTTAAAAGGTGTGCTTCAATCAGACAACCTACCACTTAAGGCTAATTACCTATTGGACAATAACTCTATTAGCATATGCTTGGAAAAAATGGCCCTTCTCACTATTCTATGCTGGCTTGATCTTTTGATATATACACATAATGGTAAGAAGGATTAGAGGGTGGAGTGAGATGAGCCAGACTTCACTTGGCCTCAGGAAGGAGAGGAGAAAAGTGTGGAGATTCTGAACTCTAAATCCTTGGCAAAACTCCTGGAAGTTTTGTCCCACACACACACACACACACACACACACACACACACACACACACACACACACACAAAATAGAGTTAAACAAAAGGCACTACAGGAGGAAGGAAGAAATAAAGCTATGCTAGCATTTAGAAAGATTGAGAAATATATCACATAGAAAAGGATGCCTAAGTTTCATCTTAAAGGAAGAGAAGGACTCTATGAGGTGAAGGCATCAGGGATAGCCAATGCAAAGATAGTAAGGTGAGAGATAGGAATAATAGTGAGATATAAATGAATAATGGGACAAATTTAGTATAATGAATGATGAACATAGAGAATGCTGGTTTGGTTGGATAGCTAGAGAGATTGATTAGATGGAAATTACTGTCTATTGAGCCTGGAAAAGTGGATTGGATCTGAGTTGGCTAGGTTTTAAAATCATAAAAGGTTTTCATGGGGAATGGATTATAGTATAGCTTTCTCTAGATTTCTGGAGTGGAAGTGAGATATGAATAGAATTTGTGATTTTTTTATGAAACATATGCTAGTGAGGAACCTGAGCCAAGGCAAGGTGGAACAGTAAAGTGTTTGCCATAGTTAAGACAGCTAGTGTCAGAATGGCTCTTTGATCTATTTTTAATGTTTAGACCAAATACCTCATCTCATGAGGTCCACACTTTATCACTATGTAGATGTGAAAGGATCAGTTAACAACTCTATATTTTCCAGGTTTGGGAAATCCATTTAATAGTTTAAGAAACTCATTAATAATGCTTTAGAGATGATATAATTGGTATTGATGGACCTCATTTGTGTAAGAGAGGAAGACACTATAATCATAATCATGTGTCTGATTTCCTGTAAGCCTTATAGCCACTGGATCATTTTTATGGCCAATGCTAGGTATGGTGATTACTAAAGATGTTTCTATGAATATCTAAACAGACACATGCATATTATCAGCTTTGATTCCACATTGTTTGTGTGGGAACTGAGAAGGAAGCTCATGATACAATCACTAAATCTGGGGAACTAAATTGGAGGTCAGTTGCTTACTCATAGCTTCCTCTTAGATTGAGAAAATTACTTTATTCTTCCCAATATTAGATAGTCTAGGAGGAAGGGGAAAAGATGTCAGCTTTTTATGTTAAGTTCAGAAAATGAATGAGACAAACCTTGTTCTCAAGTAGATTACATTCTGCAAGGAACAAATGCTTACTTTGCATTTATTTTGTATGTAATGCATATATATATAATATATATACATACATCCATGAACACTCATGTGTATATGGCTTATCTATCCTAATAAAGTGTAAACTCTTAGAGGGCAAAAACTTTCCATTTTTGAGTTTTAATCCTCCACATTTAACACAGTGCCTAGCACAGAGTAGGCACTGTGAATAATTGCTTCCAGGTTGATTGATTGAAGAGTTCTTTTCAGAGCAGGAGTTTCTAACTGTTTTGTGTCATAAGTCCCTTTGGCTATGTGTTTCTCTTCTCAGAGTAATATTTTTAATGCATAAATATATAGGATATAAAGAAACTAATCATATTGAAATACAGTATATAATATATATTATATATGTAATGTACTATACATATTATATATAATATAGCATATAGTATAACATTATATAACATTATAGTATGTAATACATATATTGAAATATATTTGTATACATTTTTAAAAGTTGACAAACACAGAAAGGATTCTGGGCAGATATGAGAGTAAGGCAGGAAATTTCAGACTCTCCAGATTTCCTCCACAAGGAGAACACATTTGTGAAACACAAAGAAGACTTGGGGCAAAACAGGGGTTGTCTTGGGAAAATCCATGAACACCCAAATAAAGACCTTAGGATGGGGATTAGCTAGTGTGAGCTGCAAATACCTCCAGATTAGCTCCACAGACACAGCAATTGGGAGTGGGGAAAGGGAGCTGGGTTCAGAGATAGCCTCAGCTGGAACAACAAAAAGTTTCACCTCTGGGATAGCATGAAAAGTTGGGGATCTGAGTTCAGGAAGACTGAGCAAAGCTTGGCTGATTAGGAATACCAGTCCCAGCTGTGCTGCAGAAACATAGCCCTAGTTGAGAAGGAACCTGCACACCTGATGAATGCAGAAATAGTGGGACAGGAATGCTACTGTCTGCAGTCACTTGAAGGAGGGTGGAACTTTTGATTTGAGGTTCCAGACTAAAGGGGAAAGCTGAAGTGAAACTAGAGGCACTATCCCCCCACCTCAATTATTAGTGGTATATACACTAATACTTCTTATTAAAAAACAACAACATAGGATTAACCATAGAAACTTACTATGGGAATAGGGAAGACTGGATTCATCTTCAGGAGAGAAAACTGAAGTTTAAAAAAAAAAAAGTTCTTTTACCCCAAAGAGTAATGTTAAATGGCTTCCTGCTCAGAGAGAATTTATAAAAGAACTCAAAAAAAAAAAAAAGACTTTAAAAATCAAATAACAGAGACTTAGAAAAAAACTAAAAAAAATCTAAGAAAAACAAGATTAGGAAAAAAAAGTTAACCAACTAGAAAAGAAGCTACAGAGTCTTAAAGATGAATACTCTTTGATAACTAGAACTGGGCAAGAGGAAGCCAATGAAGATATAACAGAACAGAAATAACAAAACAAATATAAAGAATGAAAAAATAGAACAGATTGTAAAAGAAAAGAAAAACAACAGATCTGGAGAACAAATCACAAAGAGAAAATATAAAATAATAAATTGTGACCAAAAAGAACCTTGACACTATAATGCAAGAACTAATTCAAGAAAATTGACTTGGAATGATAGAAAAGGAGAGGAAAGTAGAAATAGAAAAAATTCACGATCATCACTTCAAAAGAGGTCTTTTGTGGAAAACACATAGGAATATTATTGCCAAATTAAAAAAAAATCCAGATCAAAGAGAAAATGCTGCAAGAAATAAGAGAAAAACAACAAAAATATCATATCCAGCAAAATTACCCATAATATTGAATGAAAAAAATAGATATTCAAAGGACTTACAAATTATCAGGACTCTGTCTTAACTAAACCGTAACTTAATAGAAAATTTGACATATAAAAGCTAATATCAAAGATCAATTTCAAGGAACTTAACATGAACAAATTCTTTATGTTTTCTTACATGGAAATGTATACCATATGTTTAAGATTGACTTTAGCAATCGTATTGATATTTTTGGCCACATCTGCTATGAATGCCAATCTCTACCCATACTTATCTCAATCATAATGTTCCATAATCACCTCAATATATCTGAAAGTAAACATGTAATTCCCCCCTCCCCATAAGATTTCCTCTTCTTCACCCAATTTCCCCATTTCCATTAAAGACACCAACAGTTTTTTTAGTCATCAGTCTTGAAAACTTAGAGTCATCTTTGACTCTTCTCTTTCACCCACTACAACAGTTCCATCAATCCTACCTCCACAGTCTTCTTGAATACCAGTCCTATCTGAATCACTTCCTTTTAAATTAGTCATCTCTTTCCTTTTTCACTCCCATTATAAATCACTCTATCTTTCAGAGACACTATTGAATTTATCAGTTTCTCTGCCTCCATTTTCTCTTTCCAATCTAGCCTTCATAGTGAGGGGCTTAATCCCTGCTCTGTTCTGTGTATTGGACAAATATACTGACTGGTGATATACATCCCTGAAGAAATGTTTATTGTATGTTATGAAAAACACATCATATGAACCCACACAATAATAGTTTGAACATTGTTTCTTCCATTGGATTGCAAGTTCCTTGAAAGCAGGAACTACTTTTTGTCCTGATTTTGTTTTTTTTATTTTTTTATTTTTTTGTATCTCTAGCACTTAAGACAGTGTCTGACCCAAAGTAGATGCTCCATTAATGCTAAGTGACTGATAAGTACATTAGAAGGAGAATGGGACCTTCCTAATCTGAAAGGCAATGAGGGTTATAATTGTGTACTATTGGTATATATCAGTTTTGGATAACAATTGAGATTTTGTCTTTATGACTAAGTTAGAACAGGGAGGACAAGACTTGTCTACAGCATTTAGCCTAAAGCCGAATCTAGGAATAAACTTGAGCTTGCTTACAACATCTGTGTTACTTCTTACCTTTTATTTTTGGAACTTCAAAAGCTAAATACATTGTGAGCTGCTTGAGAGTAGGGACTGTATTTATGCCCTTCCTTATATCTCTAGTACAACACAGAATGAATTCAGGCAAGTAGTAATCCACAGTAAAATCCAGTTATATAGTAATAACATTCTGGTTGGATGACTAATCTGCCTCAAGGCTTCCAAACCTGCCAAAACTTACTAGGTGAATCAATTTTGTTCAATCAGCAAAAATATAAAGGCACCAGGAATTATGTCTATTATTCAAGAGAAAAAATAAATGTGCCCTTGCAATGAACCTAATGAAAGAAAAATTATCTCTCATTTCCAGTGCTGAAGCCTATAAAGGAAGAATCCTGTAAAAGGAATTGTTGAAAAATTCAATTTAACACAGGTCTTGGCTAGGGGATATTGAAAGTAATAGATAAAAGTAAATCATTTGTTGTTAATTCAATTATCAGTTGATCTGTTGAGTTATTTTCACGTGCTAAACATTCTTCCAGGTGCTAAGATATAAAGACAAAAGTTGAAAAATGAAACATTGTGGAATAAGAACATGATTAAGAACTTCAGGAAGAAGAAAATATAAAAGAAAATTCATTTTGGGAAATGAAATAGAGTAAAAATGGGAGTAATTTGAGGGATTGCTAAACAACTGTGAGGGGGCAGATGAAATGTTGCATTGTAAACTTGATGAGTAAAATGAACTTTATTTTATGAATATCTCCATTAGCATGGAGGCAAAAACAGTTGGTAGGGGTCGAGAATTAAAGACTGATTGGGTAAAAATAAAAAAAAATCAGAAAGGCAGAAGCCTCTTGGTTCTTGGCTAATAAATCATTGAAGTTGCAGAACACAGGGTCAAAGCCAAGTATGAAAAACTGTAAAGCCAGAAATAAGGGTAGAGATGAACTAAGGGGAAAGGATATGAATCTAGGGACTGAAGATCATGTTTTGGATAAAAAAGTAGCTTTGGTATGAATTAAAGAGTGGAGAAGGTAGAAGAATTGGAGGGTGTGGTTAATGTATGGACTTTCATGGTTCAAAATTTTGATACATTCTAGGATGATTAGATTTAAAATGTGATCATGCAATTGTGGGATGGGGAAAGTTGTTGATACTAAAGATGGGTGAAGGGAAACTATTCAGTCAGGATGTTTAATACATTATCAACATAAATATCAAAATCCCTGAGAATTATTGCTGTGAATGGAGTAAAGAGAAAGAGAATGAGAAAATTCATCAACAGTCATAGGAAAAGGGAGTCATTAACAGATCTAATCAGGAATTATTGAATGATAGCAGTGAGAGCACTGGCTCCCAATCTGTGGATAATGGATCCTTGGGAACCTGAAGAATTATTATAGAAAGGTTCATAGAGAAAAGATGGCAGAATAAAGGCATAAACTTGTCCACCTTTCCTCAAATCAATCCAAATTCCTTTAAATGATGACACTAAACAAATTTTAGAGCATCAGAACACTCAAAAAGACAGAATAGAATTTTCCAGCTGAAGGCAACTTAGAAGCTCAATACAAAATGTCTGTGACACCAGGTGGGAGTACAGCTTGCAGTCCTGATGCAGGCCCCTTCAGCACAACTCTAGTTCTAGCCTCATCATAAACAAAGCAGGACTCTGTTATTTTACCATACTAGATCTTACAGCTTCACTAGGGTAGAGACACTCCTAACAGTTCCAGGGCAGAAAAGAATGCTAATGGTCAGGTCTCTATAAGGATCTCTAAAAAGAGTTGCACAAAATCCCTGAAGCTTGGAACAATGCACCCTCCATGACAGCATACCCTCCACCCTAGAAACAGGGCCTTACTTTAACAAAGAGTTAAAAGCTGAGTAATAGACTAGAAAATGAGCAGACAACATAAAGTTTCTGACCATCAAAACACATACTCATAAGAAGATAACAAAGTTAAAACTCCTATATCTAAAACTTCCAAGAAAAATGAGTTAGCTCATTCTCTATATTATTTGCTTGCATTTTGTTTTCTTTCTCAGTTTTTCTTTTTCTTCCTTCTTGATCTGATTTTTCTTGTGCAACAAGATAACTGTATAAGCATGCATACATTTAAAAAAAGAGAAAAATAAAATTAAGAGTTAGTCTAAGGTTATGGAAGAGCTCAAAAGGGACTTTGAAAATCAAGTAAGAGAGATAGGGGAAATTTAGGAAAAGAATTGAGAGTGGTGTAAAAGAAAATACAAAAAGCTAATGAGGAAAAGAATGACTCAAAAAGTAAAATTGGCCAATTGGGAAAGAAGGTGCAAAAGTCCACCGAGGAAAATGCTTCCTTAAAAATTAGACTGGAAGGTAATTATTTTATGAGAAATCAAGATAATACAAAGCAAAACAAAAAAAAAATGAAAGAATAGAAAACAATATGAAATATTTCATTGGGAAAACAACTAGCCTAGAAAATAGATCCAGGAAAGATAATTTTAAAATTATTGGTCTACTTAAAAGTCATGATCCAAAAAAGAGCCTGGACATCAACTTTCAAGCAATTATCAAAGAAAACTATCCTGATATTCTACAATCAGAGGATAAAATAAAAATTGAAAGAATCCATTGATCACCTCCTAAAAGAGATTACAAAATGAAAATTCTCAGGAATGTTATAGCCAAATTCTTTTTTTTTCTGTTATTATGGCTTTTGGTTCTAGGAACACTCTTTATTGGGAATAAAGCAGTGTATTATAGTTCACAATCAATCACTAAATGAATAAACCTGGTGGTATGGTGTTGACGATTACATGACTTGAATCTGGGAAAAAGCCTTATTTCAAAAGTTCAGGGGAGTAGTGGAGAGTGGACATGCAGAAGAAAGTTCTCAAAGGAGAGAAATGATGACTGTGCTACTCACTTAATGAGGCATCAGATGCTTTTGGCTCCAACACTACTGGCTGGAAGAAGTGCCAGTCCTGGTAAACTGTGTCAGTGATCTTCATGACAGTACAAAAGATCCTATTATTTTTTTCATACTAAATGTAAGTAGATCAGAATTATTACCCCAAATCGATTTTCCAAATCAACCTGGAGAACTTTTTGATGTGTCCTCTATCATTCAGTTCTTTCTCAATACAAGCTCTAAAGTGACTGTTGTGTCATGGAACCTTTCATGTGCTCCCAGTTGTTAAGTTGTTATACAATGCATACAGGGTAGTGAGGGTTAACCCTGTGAGACCACCTCTTGCTACTCCACGAAGCCCACCTGTACATTTATACAACATTCCTGTCATGGTTCCAGCTGCTACTGTATTGACATCATCTTCAGTACCTTGTGTCTTTTCAATGACAACACCAAATGCACTATAGAGGAGAGCCAGAGAGCCCAGAGTGTTAGCCCATAGTGCCCCTTGTCTGGTTACCATATTCAAAATCTGAACATTTCTTGGCTTGGACCAGGACATCTTTCGTGTTTCCTTCAATCCAAGCCTCAAACCATTCACTGCTCCAAATGCAGCTCCTGTTATACAGCATCCTCCAATGGTAAAAAATGCCAATTCAAACCTGCCCCATATTTTATTGGCTCCAGTGGGTAAAATAAATTCATCTGTGTCCTGTATAAGATATCTGGGATCCACATTTATAGCCAAATTCTAAACTCCCAGGTCAAGGAGAAAATATTGCAAGCATCCAGAAAGAAGCAATTCAAGTATAGTGGAGCAACAGTCATGATAACACAAGAATTGGAAGCTTCTATATTAAAGGACTGGAAGGCTTGGAATGTGATATTTCAGAGAGCAATGGAGCTAGAATTATAACTAAGTATCACCTACCCAATAAAACTTAATATAATTCTTCAGAGGAAAAGGTGGATATTCAATGAAATAGAGGATTTTCAAACATTCATGATGAAAAGACCAGAGTTGAATGAAAATTTGATTTTCAAATACAGGATGCAGAAGAAGCATAAGGAGGTAATCAGGAAAGTGTTATATGGGATTTGATTAGGTTTATCTATTTACATTCATATATGAGAGGATGATACTTGTAACTTAGAACTTTCTCATTATTATGGCAATTTAAAGGAATATATATAAACAAAGGTACTCCTATGTATAGTGACCTTGATTTAGTATGCATATGTGTTTGCCTAAACTTATAACTTCATTTATACAATGAACTCCCAGTTAGGAACCTTCCCAGTTATACTAGTTCAGTAATTGTTCTTCAACTTATATGTATGTATGTATGTACTAAGGGATTTCCAATGTCATCAATATGTTTAATTTCCAGTAGAGAAAATTTTTCTATCAATTCAAATTAGATATCATTCCCTTGTACTTAACAATGTATTTATTCATATAGCTTAAGATGTAAGTCACTTTGGAGACTGCCCGTTCAGTCCAGTAAAATATCATCACTACTACCACCAGAACTTTTTCATACAAACTGTTGACAATTCTTTCCTAAACTTTGTAATATTGTGTTTTCACTTATTTATGACTTAAAAATAGCTGACTTCTTCATAGTTACTTAACTAATGTGTGTCAGAATCTAAGTCTTCCTGACTCCAAAGGAAACTTTCTATTAAAACAACATTATATATTTCTTGGCTCATGTATAGATTTTTAAATACACACACATATGTATATAGCTACTGTTTTAATTATTAGAATAGAATAGTAATTTTGTTTTGTGGTTTTAATTTTTTTTACATAATGGGATTAGTAGAAATTTATTGCACAAAAATGTGAAAGATCTTGAAGAAGGAATATGCCCATCTATCATCCTAGAAAATGGATATATCACAAAAATAATCTTCAATGAAGATAGCTGCAAGAGATATCCCTAGAAGAAGACCAGTTTTCTTTTTCTAAAATTTTTAATTTTCAAAATATGTGCATAGTTTTTAATATTAATCCTTGTAAAATCTAGTGTTCCAAAATTTTTCTCCCTCTCTTCCCACAACTCCTCCCTTAGGTAGCAAGTAATCCAATATATGTTAAATATGTACAATTGTTCTATACATATATCTAGCTGGACAAGAAAAATCTGATCAAAAAGGGAAAAAATGAGAAAGAAAACAAAAAGCAAGCAAACAACAATAACAAAAATGGTGAAAATACTATGCTGTGATCCACATTCAATCCCCATAGTTCTCTTTCTTGATGCAAAGGGCTCTCTCTATCACAAGTCTCTTAGAAATGGTGTAAATCACCTCATTGTTGAAAAGAGCCATGTTCATCATAGTTGATCATCACATAATCCGGTTGCTGTGTACAATGTTCTTTTGGTTCTACTCACTTCATTTAGCATCAGTTCATGTAAGTCTCTCATGTCTTTCTGAAATTATCCTGCTGATCTTTTCTTATAGAAAAATAATATTCTGTTACATTCATATACCATAAATTATTCAGCCATTCTACAATTGAAGAGCATCTCCTCATGGAAAACCAGTTTTCTACAGAAAGGAGAAATTTTAAATGTTAAGAGAAAATGCTGAGGATATAGGTAGAAGAGGACATTATTCATCAAGGAATAATCCAAAAGGAAGAGTAGTCTAAGTGAAGACAAGGATTAAAAAGGTTGGAGAGAACCTGGGGAGGAATAGTTTGATATAAGTCAGGATGAGGGAAAGGATAAACACCTACTGTGTGCCAAAAACATACTGTACAAAACACTTTACCAAAAAAAAAAAAACCCAAACATCTTATTTGGTTCTCACTATAGCCTTCTAAGGCAAGTGTTCTTATTGTCCTCATTTTTTATGGTTCAGGAAACTGAACATGGGCTTGTGACAGTGTCACAAAGCTAGTAAGTATTTAAGTCTCAAAGAGTGAAAACAACCAAAAAATGACAACAACAAAAGGAAGTTTTGTGTGGGATTTTTCTCAGTTGTTAAAAATAGGACAATGGACAAAGTTAGTTCCAAAATCCTAAATAGATTGTTTTGAGATGCCTATATAGGATTTCACACCTCTTACCCTCCCAGATTAAAGGGCCTTGTCAACAGTGTGGATCTCCAGATCTGAGAAGATAGCAAATAAGAATTCTATATTAATTTTCCTATATATATTATTTAATAGGCTCTTGCCTACACTGAAAGTGACTATGAATGGTTAACTATGGGGTTTTCTGTTAGAGAAAATAGATGATTAAAAAAAAAAAAAAAGGAACTGCATAGATTTTAACCTCCCCCAGACTCCCAAAGCTTCTTGTGAATGGGAATGTTTCTGCAATTACTCATCTGTAAAATGATCTGGAGTAGGAATCTACTCCAATATTTTTGCCAAGAAAACCCCAAGTGGGTCATGGAGACTGAGACATGACAGAAAATGATTAAACAATAACAATGAGTTAGATAGTGAGGAAGAAGTAGAACAAATCTTGTGGAAAGAATTGAAAAAGCCTGGAGTTGGGAATAGACCCCCTTTCCCCTACCCTAGTCCCAACTTATTTGAAAAAGTTGAATTTAATTATTTATCTTTCATTTTAATAATGGTGTTTCCCCTAAGGTGAAAAGCAAAAAACAAATGAACAAAACAAGGGAAGAAATATCTTAGCCCTAAGCTATATTGTTAGCAACTTTCCCACATCTCTGAGGTAGGTTGCTGAGAAAATTAATCACCTTCTCAGCAAGATAATGAAGCAAGACAGAAGATACTTTTATGTCTTATTACTTGTCCAACTCCTCTTTCTCCTAGTGGATTTTCATTAGGTCAGACTTTACCAGTTATCTGTGGGCAGAGAAAGGCCAAACAGGAATTTGGTGACTAACATCATTTTAGTTTCTCTATTAGAGTGCTCTTGGGCCACTTTAGGTGGTCACTTAGTGGGGTTGTTTAAATGTCCGCCCATAAGTTGAAGAGAAAGTTCAATTTTGCATAGGACAGATTCTCAATGTTGGAAAGAGGTTAAGGGGTCATTATCTAAAGCACACTTGTTTCATATGAAGAAGCAACTCTTCTTGTATCCATTCTCTCTTCTCAAGCAGATTGCTCCTCTTTTATCTCCACTCCCTGCCTTATCTTCAGTCTCTTCCTCTCTACTCACAAATATGCCACGGCTCCTCATCATCAAAAATCCACTTGATCCATCCACATCTGTTAGCTATTGTCCTATATTCTCTCTTTCTTTTTCTGGTCAAACTCCTTGAGAAGAATGTGGTCAATTGATGCCTTCATTTCCTTTCCTTTTATTTTTTCCCTAATTCTTTGCAGTCTGGCTTCTGACCTTATCATTCAACTAAAATTATTCTTTTCATCTTTTCTCAATCCTTATCCTCCTTGATTTATCTGTAACTTCTAATACTTCTATATACTCTATACTCTCACAACACTGCTTTCTCTTGATTTTCTTTCTATTTGTCCAAACCCTTCTCAGTCTCCATTACTAGTCATCTATCTCCTGCTAATTGTGAGAGTTCCCCCAAAGAATCACCAGGGCTCTGTCCTATGCACTCTCCTCTTCTGCCTCTTTACAGTATCATTTGGTAATCTCATCGACCCCTGTGGACCCCAGCTATCAACTCCATGTAAATGATTGTCATCTGATTGTCAGATTTCTTTGACCAATCCTAATCTTTCTTCTGATCTCCAATTCTACTTCTTCAATCACCTGTTGAACATTTTTCAAAATGTTTTGTAAGTATCTTGAATTCAACTTTCTCTAAAACCTTTCCCTCTTCCTAATTTCCCTCTTTCTGTTAAGATTTATACCTTCCTGACACCTGAGCTTATCTCTTGGTATCTATCAGAATAACCCTATACATATTGACTTAATTTTTTAAAAAATCACAGGTACTATGGAGGAAAAATAAATTCAACTTAGAAAAATAACAAGAATAGGGAAAGAAAGTAAGCTGGCCTGATATAGTAGCATCACCATCAGAAGAAAATTAGAAGTAAGTTGAGTCAGAGAGAAATTTCTTTATCCTTCTCTTCCTACTGCCAACATTGACCATAGTATCTTGCAACAGATTTACTTTACCATTAGAAGAATTGCTTTTAATAGCTGATAGAAGTTTTAGAACATTGGTTCAGGTGTCTAGATGATATAGTGAATAGAATAGTCGACCTAGAATCTGGAAGATCTTAGTTCAAATATAATTTTAAGCACTCTACTATATAACTGGGGGCAAGCCATTTAAATGCTCCTTGACTCAGTTTCCTTCATTGTTAAATAGAGATCAAAATAGAATTGATCTTTCAGGGTTGTGAAGATCAGATAAGGTAATACTTTTAAAGTGCTTAGCACAGAGCCTAATAAAAGCTTGAAAAATTCTTACTCTCCTCATCTTTTGAAGGCCCACAATGCATTAAGCTTTATCAGTTACTTTCTTGACCAGTGTGTACTACAATGCTAGTCAGACCATAGACATTTTTTATTAAAGCTATTAATAATAAAATAATAAAACCAGCTCTTTAGTTTTGTTTATTAGTTCAATAGTTTTTTTTTATTTTCATTTTATTAATCCCCCTTCTATTTTCAGAATTTCAAATTTGATATTTAATTGTTTTTTTTTTAATTTGTTCTTTTGCTAGCTTTTTTAGTTGCATGTCCAATTCATTGCTCTTCTCTTTCTCTATTTTATGCAAGTAAGCATCTAGATAATTACAACTTCCCCTAAGAACTTCTTTGGCTACATCCCATAAATTTTTGTATGTTGCTTAATTATTGTCATTTTCTTAGATGAAATTATCAATTGTGTCTATGATTTGTTGTTTCATCCAGTCATTTTTTAGTATTAAGTTATTTAATTTCAAATTAATTTTTGGTCTATTTTTCCCTGGCCCTTTATTACATGTGTTTTTTATTGCATCATGATCTGAAAAAGATGTATTTACTATTTCTGCCTTTTTACATTTGATTTTGAGGGTTTTATGCCCTAACACATGGTCAATTTTTGTGTAGGTTCCATGAACTGCCAAAAAAAAAGTATTCTCCTTTCTATCTCCATTCAATTTTCTCCAAAGATCTATCATACCTATGTTGTTATTGTTGTTTTTCTTTAGCTTGAAGCATTCTGTTCCAGGCTTTTACCTGTACTCTGTATGTATCACTCTGCTTTAAATGTACTTCTTGTAAACAACATATTGTAGGATTCTGGCTTTTAATCCAATTTGTTATCTGCTTCTGTTTTGTGGGATA
Source organism: Sminthopsis crassicaudata (assembly GCF_048593235.1). Taxonomy (NCBI): domain Eukaryota; kingdom Metazoa; phylum Chordata; class Mammalia; order Dasyuromorphia; family Dasyuridae; genus Sminthopsis; species Sminthopsis crassicaudata. The sequence continues at coordinate 60,951,723 of NC_133620.1, forward strand.
GTTCATTCCATTCACATTCACACTTAAAACTACTAATTCTGTATTTCCTGCCATCATATTTTCCTTAAGTTATGCTTTTCTCTTTACTTTCCCCCTTGCCTCCTCCCCAGTACTTTGTTTCTCACCAGCACCTCCCTCAAACAACCCTCCCCATTTACAGTTCCCCCCTTTCTTATACCTTTCCCCTTCTACTTCTGTTCTCCCCTCTATTAGCCTCCCCTTTTCCTTTCCCCTTTCCTCTTTCCACTCTTACTTCCCTATATGGTGAGAAAAGTTTCTTTGTGAAGCTAAATATGTCTGATATTCTCTCTTTGAGCTAAATCTGATATAAGATTCATACAATGTTCATCCCCTTCTCTTCTTTCCCTCAACTGTAATAGGTCATTTTGGCCTCTTCATAAAATGTAATTTCCCCCATTTTACCTCTCTTTTCCTCTTCTTCCAGTATAATTTCCTTTGTACCTCTAGTTTCTTTTCTAGATTATCACAGTCAAATCAAAATATACCTGCACCCTCTAAGTATACCCATAACAGAGATACAGTTCTGAAGAGTTAAATATATCATCTTCCCCTATAGCAATGCAAGCTTTTTGGCTTTTAAAAGATAGCTATTTTTTTCTTTCCTTTTTACCTTTTTATGCTTCTCTTGATTTTTGTACCTGAAGATAAAATTTTCTGTTCAGCTCTGGCATTTTCATAAGAAATAAATGAAATTCACCTGTATCACTGAATGCCCATCTTTTCCCCTGAAAGATAATGCTTAATTTTGCTGGATAATTAATTCTTGGCTGTAATCCAAGTTCCTTTGCCTTTTGGAATATCAGATTCCAGACACTTTGATCCTGTAAAGTATAAACTGTTAGTTCCTAAATAATCCTGATTGTGACTCCTTGATACCTTCTGTTGGAAATTTATTATATTTCAAATATTTGTGGATTATGTTACTCCAAAACCAATTTAGAGGCTTGATTTGGTATTGATCTGAGGGACTCCAGAAGGAGCTCAGATAAAGACCTGTCTATTCTCTGTCATCTTGGCTCTGCTCCCCTGACCATAGAAATTGAAAAACAGACACTCAAGACCTATATGAAAGCAAGGACAAAGTTAACAATTCTTCTCTAACCTTTCTTTCTGCAAGATGCCTGTGAACAACCTTTATTTTTAGTCCACAAAATTTCTCTGTTCAATTTCACTGATAAAGGTCTTATTTCTCAAATATATAAGGAAATAAGTCAACTTTATAAAAATAAGAGCCACTGACAAATAGTCAATGGATATGAACAGGCAGTTTTCAGAAGAAATCAAAACTATCAATAGACTTAAGAAAAAATATTCTAAACCATTATTAATTAGAGAAATACAAACTAAAAATCCTTTGCCACCTTGAAGCTGATGATACAGAAAAGGAAAATAACAAATGCTGGAAAATATAAGGATATTAGTGTATTCTTGATGGAATTGTGAACTGATTCAACCATTCTGAAGGTACAATTTGGAATTGTGCCCAAAGGACTATAAAACTGCATGCTCTTTGGCCCAACAATACAACTATTGGTTTGAATCCCAAAGAAATCAAAGCAAAATAGAAAGAACATATATGTACAAAAATATTTATAGCACTTCTTTTGTGGTGGTAAAGAACTGTAAATTGAAAGCATGCCCATTAACTAGGAAATGACTGAACACATGCTATCTGATTATGATAAAAATGTTATTGTGTTTTATAAGAAATGTAAGAAATGACAAAGGGAATGGTTTCACAAAGACTTGGGAATACTTGCATGAACTGAAATAGCAAAGTAACTAGAACCAGGAGACTATCGTACACAAAAATAGCAATATTGTAATGAGGACCAATTGTGAAAAAGTTACCCTTATCTGATATAATTCCAAAGGAGTCATGATGAAAAATGTCTCTAGAAAGAGAATTAATGAATTCTGAATGCAGAGAGTGAAGCACAGTTTTTCCTTTCTTTATTCTTTTTTTTTGCAACATGACTAATATGGAAATATGCTTTACATGACTTCACATGTATAATTGGCATCACACGGCTTACCATGGTGTTGTTCATGCTTCATTCTCAAAGAGGACCAATGACATCAGGAAAGTGATGTCTTGACATGCAAGTGAATTGGATTTAAGTGAGGCAGAGCTGTGCAAAATCCTCAATCTTACTCTCTTTTCCAGTGTTTGGGAGTCCAATGTCAAGACATAAATCCAGATGGCTGATACAAACAAAAAGATAATCTCTGCTTGCTTGCCTCCTAAATGTTTAAAGGAGGGACTGAAGGGAAGGAGTGAATTTGGGCCTCAATTAAAAAAAAAAAAAAAAAAGAAAAAGAAATAAAGAAATAAAAAATACTCCTGGTCACTTTTTTCTGTGAGAGTGTGGGAATGACCATGACTACCTCACATTGAATCTCTTATTTTTTGTAGGGCTTTTTCTTTCCATCACTGGCTCCTGATTATCTAACTTCAATACCAGCTTCTGCAAGAGGCTTTTCCTAATCCTTTTCCTTTTCTAGTGCCTCTTAACTTCCCATAAGATATTGGCCCTGTATATGTCTTGTGTATACATAATTGCATGTTGTTTACTCCATTAGAATGTAAATTCAATGAAAGAACCATTTTGAAGACTATCCAAGCCAGTTCCATATTCACTCCTTCATTCCCCTTTGACTGTTCCTGAGTCTCCAGATTTGTTTCTCTTTCAGACTTCTGTGTTGGAACTCATCCACCTCTGTCTCCTCTGTTCTCAAGCTCTCTTCCCTCTGCTTTTCAGATTCCTTTTGTATATTATTTTCCTCCATTAGAATGTGAACTTTTTAAGGACAGGGACTACCATTTATTTTTTCATATTTTGCATTTATTTATATCTATATGTGTTGTCTATTCTCTAAGCATATAAAATCTCAAGAATATATTATTTTGTCTATTGTATTTGTTTCCCCAATACCTAGCATAGTGCCTGGAACAACGATGCTTAATAAATATTTGTTGATTGCTTCAAATAAAGAAAAAATACAAAAAAAATAAAAATAAAGAAGGAAGGAAGGGAAGGAAGGATGGAGGGAGGGAAGGAGGAAGGGAAGGAATGGGACAAATTGGATGAAGTATTTCTCAATATTGAGTCACATGATCCCTCTTCTAATAACTGGGACCCTGGAAGGAGGGATCATATGATCTCTGGAGGGATGAATTTTGAATCCTGGGATACAGGAAGTTGCAGGAAGTGATGTGACCTGTGGGAGGCAGCCAACATGGGTGACCATGAATCAACTATGGTTACATCCTCTTAATTTATGCAATAAGAAGGCTCAGGTCTTTTGCTTTCAACTCCTGGACAAACTGGAAGCTGGCCAGGTTCCGGGAGCACATGGCAGGAGTTGGGATGGTTCCCAGGTGTGTCTGGGCCTCTCCCTGCAAGGATTGAATAAATGCTTTCTCTTTGTACCTGAAGATATCTCTCATTAGTTAATTGGGAAAAGGAGTCTTGCACCTCTCCCATACATGGAAGAAAGGAAGGAAGAAAGGAGAGGAGGGAGGGAGAGAGGGATGAAAGTAGGAAAGGAAAAAAAAGTAAAGTAGGAAGAAAGGAAGGTAGGAAGGAAAAGAAGGAAGGAAAGAAAGAAAATTAAAATTTAGATTTTCTTTTTCCAGGTCCAGCCCTCTATCTAGCTGCTTTTGTTTAATAAGGTACATGAGAGAAATGACAGTCCTGTCATACTACATTCTGGTCAGATCACTTATGGTCAGTTTGGAGTGTCATATTTAGGTCTGACATAGGGAAACTGAAGTGTCTAAATAAAATGATTAAAATGATGAGAGGTCTGGAGACCATTTCAGATAAACACTAGTGGAAAGCGCTGGGCATATTTAGTCTGGAAAAGAGCAAACAACTACGGTTTCTCACATCCCAACTGGGGACATAGCAAATGAATCTATCATTTGGTAACATCAGTTGATGACGTACTTCACAGAAATTTGCCAAATTAATTTGTTGTCAACATTGTACTTTCCCAATATAAAATGTAAAAATATATATAAATAAATAGATAAATAGATAGATAGATAGATAGATAGATAGATAGATAGATAGATAGATAGATAGATAATTCAGGGATTTGCCTTAGCCTTCTCTAGGAAATCATTCAGTTTCCTCATTAGATAAAATCATCCAAGCTTTGTCTTGCAGAAGAACTACAGACTTGTCCTACTTGACTTAATAGGAAGAAGAAAAGGAAGTGGGTATAAGTTACAGAGATCGATTTCATCTTGATCTAAGGGAAAAAGTTCTTAATAGTTACAAGATGCAATGGGCTGTCTTAGAAAGGAATGCATTTCTTTTCAATGGATTATCATTTAAAGAATCTATTACAGAAGGGATTCCTATATATATAAATGGGTTATAAAATATAGACTCTAAGGTTCTTTTCAGATCTTAAATTCTACTATTCTGGGATAAACACTCCTCTTATCTCACAGGTGATCCTTCATCTCCTATCTTCATGCCTTTGTCCTGGATGTTATCCCATGTCTAGAATGCTCCTTCTTTCCTTTGGTTCTTGATATTATCTCAAGATAATATTTGGTTGTCTTCAAGACTTAGCTCAAAATTTACATACAATTTGAGGGTTCTTCTGTTCCTGCACTTTATAAATGCAATATTATTTATCTGCATTGATTTTTATCTTATTACATTCTGCTCAGTGCTCTAATCTCTGATGATCTCTTGGCCTTATGTGTATTTTAATATCTACATATTATATATCTATATACATAATGCACATATGTTTATGAAATATAAACTCTGCTTGTTTGACACCAATTATTTTAGAGCAAAAAAATAATAGTAGTGTTTCAGGAGCTGATTGGACTATACAGAAATACCTATTTGTGAAATTTAAAAATAATAATAATATTTGTTTCTCATGAACTGGCATGTGTCGGCTCCAGCATATAACTGGCATTCCATCAACTATCACTGATGACTATACATTCAAAAAAAATTTTTTTTTCTGGTGTTAGGAATTCTAGGTTGTCATGTGTTATATAAAAAAAGACTGTCTTTTTTGAGAATAGAATGAGATAATGATTCATAAAGTGTTTTGCAAACCTAAAAGCAATCTATATATGCCATCTAACAAATTTAATCTCATTTATTTTATTTTATTTCTCCATATAGCCATTTTGACTTTATTTTTTTAAACCAATCAAACTTGCCCCATATCTATTTACAATTGGATACATGAATTTCAGTGCATCTGATGTCATAAATTTTTAGTAACGTTCAATATCTCCACCAGTACTTTTTAAAATTGACCAATTCTTTTACATATTTAATATATTTGTCATTTTTTGGTTCTGCTTTTCTTTCTACTTTAAGTAATTTCACATAGATCTTTTAAGTTTTTTTTTTTATTTTCTGTATATTTGGCAAACTTAATAACATAATATTCCATTATACTAATATTACAATTTATTATTGAACATTAGGTTGGTTCTTGTATTTGTTTTATTTATCTCTTTATTCATCTATTCATTTGGTTTGTATGCTCACAAATAATCTAACCATGAAAATACTTGACAATTTTGAACAATCTTTTAAGATATGCTTTAAGGTATATCCCCAGCCTTGAAATTCCTGATTCAAAAGTAGCTAACTGCTCCTTTAATCTTTTCAGAAAGTCCTACCACTTAAATAATCTGAATTCAAAATAATCTTAAACCAGACAGGCTATGTCTATTTTGAACATCTTGCCAACTTCTGGCAAGAAAGTAATTTAAGTCATTTCCATAAAATAAATTTTCACAATTTATTTTGCTAAGTAATATTTGCATGAGTTTACTAAAGAAGCAGCATTATGACTGTAGCCAAAATAGAATAACTGCAAGAAATTTGTCTATATTGGAATTCTAGTTCTTATAGTCAGATCTAATCTTACTAGTGATTTGAAAGTGCCAGAAGAGCCAAGAGGCATTTTGTTTTTGTTTTTAATTGCTTCAACCAGAAGGTTATATTTGAAACCAAAAACACAAATCAAAAGAAGTGCATTTTTCTTTGGAATTCCATCCAAGGAAATAATGGCAAAGGATGGTCTCTGGAATTCAATTTCTGATTGTTGATCAAAATGTTTGGGAGCATGAAAGCTAGAAAATCAGAAATGTAGCCAGAAAAAAAAAATCCAAATAAGTGATCATCATTTGTGATATGATTTAAGAGAGCAATTCCTGCTTCCAATTGATGTGTTTGGGGCTTAGCATCAAATGCTGTAGTTTGATCATATGACCCTTCTTTCTAACAAAAGGTTTATTTAGAAGAGGTTACAGATAAAATGAAGAGATACAATAGATGCCAGAAATGGTAAATATGGAATAGAATTGGGAAAGTATATAGTTAACACTAAATGAGATGAGGTGAGATCTTTCAAGACAGCTGTGAAAATCGAGTAAGGCTTCATCTACTTCAGAGTTTGAGTAAGCCTGAAGAACTCTAAACATCGAGTCAAGGGCATAATTGCATTCCCCTCCCATGATATCATCTCCCTATTTCAGCCAAATATGGGCAACTATGTACTTATTGGTCAAGTTCAGTTTCATGGGCAGATCTCGCATTTAGAATATAAGACTCTCAGCCAATGAGGATGAGGGTCAGTGGTGGGAGGGGGTGTTTTGCGTTAGGGATTAAAGGGGCTGTCCTGCCCACAGGAGGCACTTCCTCTCTTCAATTGTCTGCTTTCGGAAGGGTGGGACGCCCTTCTTTCAAGAATGTACAATAAACTTTGCTTTTCTCTAGAGCTCTCTCCAGCTTTTTTATTAAATGGTGACCCCTCACCATTTCTGTACCACACAGCATGAAAAGGGGTTTTAACAATTAATGATGGAAAACGCAAATTCCCTAATGGAACTCACAATTAACCAGGAGAAAGGAAACACCCCCTGAGGTTTATCTGCCAGGCTAAATCTATAAAGGAGTTTAGCCCCCTAAAAGAGTTAGTTAATTATAAGAAGGAAAAAAGAATAGAGGCATGGTGGGGGATGAGAGGAAAGACGCCATGTGGCTTGGGGAAAAGGAAAGGGAGAAAAACACCAAGAGGCAGAGTACTCTGACCCCAAAAGGGATTCAGGAAAGATGGTATGAGCCATGGACAAATTTATAGGGGAGATTTAGCCTCAGGATTGGACATAGCAAGGCAGGGCTCTCCATAATCTCCACAAAGGGTGGCTCTTTGGTCCCCATCAGTCCCCTTCCTGCTTGCCTCAGGGAGTAATTCCACCAATATTCAGAACTTCTCAATAAAGCTTTTGATGATGCAATTGTCCCCCAATTTTAGTATATTCATGGAAAATTTCCATCTGTTTTCCACAATAGAGAGTTCATATAGTGTTGAGACCCTGGATATCTTAGAATCAGGCGGAGTCAGGATCAGCAAAAGTCTTTATTCTTGGTCTTTTGGGGTCGCTCTCAGGGGATTGGATCTAGAAATCTCCACACCTCCTTCCTCTCTCCCTCTACTGCCAAAGAATGACCTTCCTCCTCCTACTCCACCCACTGATATTACTTCCCCTTCTTTGTCCACACCCACCGATCTAGCCAGCACAGAATAGTTAAGTAGGGTCATCCTCCAAACATGTTAATAGAGAATTGTCCATTTGCTAATTAGCCTCACATGCCAAGTTACCTTGCATCTGCTCATTTGTAGCCCTTGACAATATAGGAAGAAATATTCACTTAGACACTTGGAAAAAGCATTAATGGATTTTCAAACCTAATTAAATGTTTTATGTCTTACTAGGTACAAACTTTCCTCTGACTTAACAATATTCAAGTCTTATTAAAAATCAGAAATAAAATGCTGAAGATAAGCCCTTTGAACATAATGATCATGGAAAAGTTTTCTGCCAGAATGTAAACTTCAGTGAGCATCAGACAGTTCATATCAGAGACAAATACTTTGACTTTAATAAGTGGGACAACAATTCATCAGATAATTCCTAAGGGACAAAACCTCTTTGAATAGAATGAATGTGGCATGCATTTTCCCAAAAATCAAATCTTATTTTACATAAGAAATTTTATTCCAGAGTTAAGCCTTTAGTAGAAGACAAATATGGAAAAACTTTTAACCAGAAAGGATCCTTTATTAAGCATCAAAGGATTCAAAATTAAAAAAAAAAAAAAAAAAAAAACTTAAATTGTAATGGCTGAGAAAACTTCCATCCAAAGGGAAAATATTAATAAACATAAAATAATTCATACTGGACAAAAGTACTTTTGATGTAATAAATATGCATAAATGGGAAAACCCTAATGGAATTGGAAAAGAGTTCAGCTTTAGGACAACCATTATTAATAATGAGAAAATTTATAATTTGGAAAATGTTTATTAATGCTAGAAATGTGGGGAAACTTTTAGCAAAAAAACAAATATCTAGTTGTAAAATTTCCAGTATAAGCAATTATACCTTGAAATTAGTAAATGCTTTCATTGTTTTGTTGATTGTTTAAATTTACAGTGATGGGGAAAATGTTTACAAAAGAAAATTATATTGTCATATGTTTTTGTTGTTGTTGTTGTTGTTGTTGTTGTTTTCCCCAAAGAGCTGTTAGTTAACCATTTATCTGAGACATACCTAAAAGGGCTTCTCTGGCAAGAGTTCAAGTGGCCTCTTTATTTCTAGGTCAGTTTCTTTTTTTTTTTTTTCTTTTCTTTTTCTTCCCTTCCCTTACTCCCTCCTTGAATTTAATAGTTTCAAAATGTAGGTAACAAAACTAAAGTAATCCTTGGAGCAGAAGTCTGACCTGAGGACCTTATTTATTTGGTTTGGCCCTGCCAAGGTAACCACAGATCGTGATGAACTGAAAGCTAGGTCCAACAACTTCCCACTGCTTGAGTTTTTAAGTTAATACTTTTGAATGGCCAGCATACGATGTTATAAATATCCAAATGGCCCTTGGCAAAAAAAAGGGTTTCCATCCCTGACTTCAAGGAAAGGGTCTTTAATGCTACATATTGGCTGTCAGGAATTCATAGATCATTGCTTTCTTTTCCTCTTCCTCTACGCTTTCTTGGGGAAGGTTAGAGTCTTGGAAAGAGAAAGATTTCTCCTCAGTTATTAGGATCAAGTCTTTCATAGTCACCCCTTCCTCCATGTTTCCATGATATTCTGAATTTATTAAAAGTCTCTGTCTCCAGGGAGTCCAATCAGAAGTTTCTCCAGAATCAGGAGTTCTGGGATATGTATACACATTAGTTTTTCCCTAGATATTTTGATGGAAGATCTCTTGGAAGGTAATCCTTTCTCCTAAATTGAATTTTGCCCCCAAAGGGATTTGTCCATATTCCTATGGACCTGGAGACACAAAATCAAGTTTTTTTGAATAGGATCTCCACTTTGTCTCTCCAAGTGGGAATTATGTCTCTGATATAACAAATTGAATGCCTGGGGGCTCTACCAGAGAGCTGCTAGAACCAAAGGCAGGTTGATAGAATCATAAAGAAGAATTTAAATTTAGTCACACAATCCAACTCAAGGCGCTGAGGATGTAGTTATAGGCTCATCATCCCCTATTATCCTTATATATCCCTATATGGGGCCACTCATTGAGGTAGAAACAATAAGCCTCTGGAACTTGCCAGAGACCAATACTCCTTTTTCCCAAAAACGATGAAAATGAAGAAATTATTTACCTAAAATTACATGAGTATTAAATAGTACTAGACATAACTCAGCAAAACTACTCTATCCATACAATAATCATATCCAAAAATGTAAGTCTTTTTGTACATCTTGAGTCTATCACTTCTTTGTAAGAGGTGAGTATCACCAGAGATACAGTTGATCGTTGCCATATTCAGAGTTCTTAAGTCTTTCAAAGTTTTGTTTTGTTTTGTTTTGTTTTCATTATGATATGTTTGTCTTTGTATAAATTGTTCTCCTGGTTCTGCTTGCTTCACTCTGCTCAGTTCATACTACCCATGATTCTTAGAAACCATTCCTTTCACAATTTCTTTTTATGTGATAAATTCTATCACATTCATATTCTACAATTTGTTTAGTCATTGCCTAATTGATGTTTGCATCCTTAGATTTTATTTTAGTTCTTTTTTTTCTTTACTTTTAATTTCCTGGATCAAAATATTTGTTTTGTTTTGTCTATGCCCCACCCCACTTTGTTTTATTTCTTATCTTGCCTTTATCACTGAATGAACATAGTCTCAATTAAACTTAGACTTGGTAAAGACAGGTCTTTAGCTTTTTTTTTTTTTTTTTTTAATATCTGAAACCTCCCAAGATATTTTGGGATTTACCAACTAGATTTCTTCCCTAAGGACCATTACTTAAATTGAAGTCACTCTGGCTTTCATTGATTGGCCAAGGATAAGTCTCAGGCCAAGCCCAACTGGTCATTATTTGGACCCTAATTGATTCAGTATAAATGTAAATAGCAACTATTTCTGTTTTGACAAAAAATCCTGAGGGTTTTCCCCTCCCAAATTGGATTTTTCTTCATTTTTGTGATTAGATAAAAGAGGTCATTTTTTTGGCCACAATTCTTACCTAGCCTTATTCACTAAATGGGCATTGCTTCAGTCAAACTGAGACCTATTAAATACATTAGCTTAAAAAGGCCAAGTTTTCCCACTATATCTAGGGCCATCTCCAGTCATCTTGAGCTATATCTGGTCACTAGATTAGATGGCTCTGGAGAAGAAAGTGGCACTGATTACTTTGCATAGCTCATCTTCACTTAAATCTAACTCACTTGCATATCATGGTATCACCTTCCTGGTGCTATGGTTCTAGGTATGGGACTCTACTGAAAGGGAGTACAGAGGTCACCTTGACCTTTGGTGCACAATAAGTTTTCTGCTACATTGCAGAAATGCCCTTGTTGAGCAAGGAGTAGTGATGCACAATTGGGAAAGGAACAGCTTGAAGATCACAGCACGATTGCTCATAAACAGGGATGCCTTAACAGGGGCTCTCACCTGTTAACAGATTGCTGACATGGCTGGGTTGTCTCTTCTCCCATTGGCAGATACCATGGACACGCAAAACCCACAAGTGCTCCTCTGAATGGTGATTGGGGACTGCCTCTTGTTCACGTGCTAATCACACTTGCAAAAATGCATATCAATAAGGCTGTATGGCATAATAAAGTAGAGCTCTTTTCACACTCTATGAGTCTCTTGCCTCATTCATCTTGCTTCTGAGGACAAAGGACTTGAATACTTTGAGCTCTCAATCAGGATGGCTGCAACTCTATGGTCTTCTTGGACAATGAAGGACAAACAACTACCATCTCTGGATGTAAGTAATTTGCTTTTGGGGGAAGGAGAATGGCAGTTTAGTGTAATGGTAAGAGTACTTTATGGAACTGAAAGAACTTTCTTTAATCCATTCTCTGAGAAATCACTCAGACTCTCCAAGATATAAATTCATTATATATCAATGATAATAACACTTTACCCTACCTGATTGGATTACTATGGGAAAAGTGATTTGCAAACTTCAAAATATTTAAACTGTTAGTTATTATTTCTTTTTACAGAGACATGATCTAAGGAGTAAGTTTAATCTTCCTTGAATTTTTCTAGTGGTTAGCATATCTCATCACTTAAAGCTTCTGGCTTTTATACTAGATTCCCAGTTTCTTTTAGGGTGTTAGAAGTATGTTTCTATTCTTTCACATATTTTCAGAGTAGAGATGACTAACATAGCCTAAGGAAAATGCCTTACAAACCATAAAACACTACATAAATGTCAATTAATATTGTCATAACACCATTGTGGTCAAACCACAATAATCATAGAGTGTTACAGCTAAAAAAGACCATAGGCATCTTATAGTACAACAGCCTCATTATATAAATGGGGAAAATTGAACCTCACAGAGACCAAGTGAGATCATACAAGATCATACAGCTAATAAGCCAAGACTGAACCCAGGTTTTCTGAGTACAAGAAAGTGTCTTATCCTATTGCATTTTCCATTCTTCCTAACAGAAATGAAAGATATAGTTTAGTGGGAACCTCAGAGTTTCACAAGCAAAGATTTTGGTTTCTACTACTTATAGTGAAGTCAAAGCACAGTGCTAAGCATTGGGAATATACATATATATACATATATATATATTTATATAAAGCAACCTCCTGCCCTCAGGAAGTTTGCATTGTAATGGAGGAGCTAACAGAAACAAGAGACATTCTGGGTTAACTGGAGATAAACAAAACAAACAAAACAAAAGGAATTCACTAGCATTAAAGGGAATCACAAGACTTTTTCATGGGACTTGAAGGACCAAAGAATAATCAGAGAGGGTTACAAGAATAGGGAACAGTCAATGGTAATAAGCAGGAATGTGGAGATGGAGTACGTTGTTTGAGAAAGAGCAAGAAATCAATATCACTGAGTTGTAAAGTACATGATGGAGAGGTGGAAGAAAGGGAGGAAATAAGGCACAAGAAAACTGGAAAAGTAGAATTATGAAGGACTTTGAATGTCAAACAGAGTTGTATAGGGTTTATGGGAGTTTATTGTTTCAAGCTGGAAAAGTGACATGGCAAAACCTGTGCTTTAAGGAGACCAATTTTATAATTGAGTTGAGGATGTACTCATATAAGGAAATATTTGATATAGGGAGAATCAATGATGATACGTAGAGCATAAGCCTGAGAGACTGGAAGGATGGTGGCACTCTTGATAATAGTAGGAAAAATAGAAGAGAAATAAGTTTTAGGGAAAACATTGTAAAAGGTCTAGAAATGAGCAGATGCACTTAATGTAAGATAACCTAGCACTTAAGGCTAATTACCAATTGGACAATTCTCTAATAGCATATGCTTGGAGGATGACCCTACTCAACTCCCTGCTGGCTCGATCTGTGGGTGTGGACAAAGAAGAGAAAGAGAGATCAGAGGGTGGAGTAGAACAAGCAGGATCATTCTTTGGTGGTGGAGAGAGAAAAAGGAGGTGGGGAGATTCCTATATCTAATCCCCTGACAGCAACCCCAGAAGACCAAGAATAAAGATTTTTGCTTATCCTGACTCTGGCTGATTCTAAGATATCCAGGGTATTAATGCAGTCACAACAAAACATGATGAGTTTTATTTTAGACATATTGAGTTTATTTCCAGTTTGATTTGTCTGGTGAGCATATGATCATGTGGATGGAGTAACTTAATCTTTCTGTTAAATTCTTAACTTGCCTATATTTCTCTCACCCTATATGTGTGGCAGGAGCAGTACAATTTATTGAAACAAAGAATGATGAGACTTTTAGCTATCACAAGTCTATCTTCAGTTTCCCATACATAAAAAATGAGGAGGCTAAAGTAAATGATCTTCAAGGCTCCTTTCATTTCTTAAGTTCTTTTATTAAAGCAGCTGTCATTTATTGAATCACAAGTTTAAATTCAAATCCTCTCATTTTATAGTCCTAGTGTTGAGATTACAGGGCTGTCCCTATACAGGAATACCAAAATGTTGAGATTACAATAAAGTGGTGCATTTACATTCTTTCTGTTGTAGACCACTAGAATGACAGCATTAATCACCAAATGATGAGGTACAGGATGATACTCCAAAAGTATATTGGGGCTTGGTGGCTAGTATTATAAACCATCACAAAGAATTCATAAACTTAGACATACTCCAAATCAAGGGACAAAGATTTTCTTATACTGTTAAGAATAAGCCAAATCCAAAAGAGCTTGGGAGAAAGACAAGTTTCTTAATGGAACTCATAATCTACCACGAGGAAGATGACATTAAAGGAAGACGCCATGAAGTGGTAGTATGCTACTGATTGCTGAGCTAAATTCATAGAAAACTTTGCAAGGATATACAGTATAAGATTTTTTAATGGGGAAAATATAGCCTCAGGGATTTGACATCATTAATATTGGCTATTTGCTTTTTTTTAACATCTCATATTATTATGTCAAAAGGAGTCAGCTAATAAAATTGATATTTTAAGTGTCATTAATCAATAATTATTTATTCAAGACTTATGTTCTAGGGACTGTGCAAGACAAGGGGAATACAAATATATAGAAACAAAACAACAGAATCTCCCTCAAAGAACTGGTATCAAATTCCATTAGTTTGGCAGTGTCAAATGAGCATTCCTCAGAATAAGTAAGAATTATTATACCAGGCTTGAGATGGGAAGGTAGGGTGGAGTTCATACAATATATAGCAGTAGGACCCAAACTCTTTCACATTACTCCATTTAGACTCATTGCCCAATAGTCAACTATCAAATGCTTCTAGGGTAACCAATAACCCTCAAACCTGTTAGTGAGGTAGGGAAATGTCTACCCCCAGTATGTGAAGACTTTCCCTGGCAGTAAATAAGGGTTCTTGCTATCTCTATATCTAATTAAACAAGCCCTGTGGAGTACTCAAGGCTTGTTCAATCATCAGAGATGCCAAAGTCATCCACTATATTCCATATCATTGCCAATCCTCCTGACTTTTTGTCTTGCTACTAGATTGCAGAAGGCTCTGGGAAAAAGCAGGCTGACAACTTTGTGCAAGTATATTTCACTTAAAACCAGTTCATATGAAATTCAAGACATCATCTATAATGTCATTGATTCTCTCCAAAATGAAGGAAGAATAATAATAACATTTTAAGGTCCTGAGTGAGGCCCTACATAGAGTGTTTCACAGAATATTGGTATTAGAAGGGAGGTTGGCCCATCCACTACATGACATTTACTTCTACAGCATCCCTTCCTAACCTCTACTAGAAGGCCTTTTGTAATAAGAAATCCATGACTTACTGAAATAGGCCCCTCTACTTTTGAACAATTGAAATTGGTAAGAAGTTGGATCAGATAGGTACTACTACCAGTTTGTAAAATATTAATAAATATCACATATGTTCTGCTACTACTATGTTTTTGACACTCAAATTGACCAATGGGAGAAGACTATTTGTAACTGTATGCTCTTTCCTTTATACTTGATGAGTAAGTGTACATCTGTGAGAATTCCTCTAGTTAACAGACTGGATATTGTTCCATTGAGGATATTTCACTTACATATTTGTTGTAGATTAATAGGGACCAGTCTCAAAATGAGAGACAATCAGGATTTGAATAAGGATTTCTGCTATCTCAACAGCTAATTAATTCAATCTATAAATGAATCAATTCACTGAGAAAAGCATCAGGTGAGGTTTTGAACAGCTACCTTCTCCTCATTCACCAATATTGTAATTAAGGATGCTAATCGATGAGCTGACCTTTCCACTCATCCACTAACTATGTGAATAAGAACCATTTTGTACTACAATCCTGAAATTCTTCTAATTTATATGTAAGAGATCATATGTTTTCCACCCTATTTTAGGTCAGTAATAACCTCTTTACTTCATATAACAGAATCTGTGGAATAAACCATATGTTGATGAGTTCCTGTTTCTACAAGACACTTTCCTGCAAAAGGAAAGAAAAGTTAAAGAATGATGCAAAATGTTTGAGGGAAGAAAAGTAAAAGAATCAAGAGCCTGGAGGGTGTGTTTATTGTAATAAATGTATACGTGTATCTGGGTTTCACAAGAAACTATTTTTAGAAGCCGAGGTGTTCTCAGTTCAAAGGAACAAAATGAGGGTTGGATGATTTCATCATGTCATTGCACTGCCTAAAGTCATTGGAGGATAAAATAATCTCTCTTAAAGTAGGCAGGGCTAACCTTTTAAGAGCCTCACCTGCTGAGATACTGAAGCCTTGATCTTTTTGGCATGTGTGCAATTCATAGGTGGAGCAATGGTGGAGTCAACTCATAACTTTGAAGACAGTGATTGAGGTGATTCTACTTAAGAGAAGGGTGGTAATGATCCAATTTTTATTTGCTTGAGTAAGGAAGAATGAAATGTGATTATTACCTGACGCATGGGTAGAATCATAATAGTGGACAGAGTGGTGACAGTGAAGAGGAAAGCATTTATAAATATTGAAAATCATCCAATACACTCTTAGATTATGTGATTTCTTTGTCTTGAATGATTTAGAAAATGAATGGTCTAAAGTAATAATATCAAATTCAAAAAGAAATGGGGGCCACTAAACCTTATGTACTTAAGGATCTCTGAAGATTGCATATTTGCCTAGAAAACCACATATTGAAATTATCTATGTTCTGCTGTTTTTATTTATTTTGTTTAAAAAATTCTCAATTACATTTTAATCAGCTTCACAGACTGACGCCGCTGATCTAGAGACAAGAAATTGAATCAAATGATTTTCTTTCTTCTCCAGGATTCCATTTCATTTTGTTCTGCCAAATTGCATTGTAGATTGTGTGTTGAGCAATGCATTTGTATTTTTTAATCCTCTAGGCATTAAAATGAACATTAACAAGTCATATAGTCACTGAATGAATCCATTAATGATTTGGGTTGCAAAAGCTGGGGTTTGAAGACACACTTGGTGAGAGAAACTTTGCATCCTTCAATTAAAAAATAAAAAACAAAAGCATCACTTTATATCCATATAGCCACAGCTTCTTTGGGGGGATGGAAGAGAGGCAAGGTCACACAGCTGGTAAGGGTCAAGTAATCTGAGACTAGATTTAAACTCAGATCCTCCTGACTCCAGGACTGTGCTCTAATCAGTGCATTATGTTAACATTCCCTTTATGTCTTCTTTGAAACAAATATGTGCCTGGTACACAGATGAGAGAAGAATAAGTCAAATGTATGTTATGCTTGTCTGAATGATATTCAACAAGGAAAGAATGGGGCAATCATATCTGGTGTTTGGCTGAAACATGATTCCAAGCCTTTTTAGGATAGTCATGTTTCACTCTGGGTGACAGGTATGGGGAGTCAAGAGGTAAGAGAGTGAACTAGCAGGAAGGAAAATGATAAATAAATTCAATTTATTTTGTCTTCCTTGGTCCTGATATATACCTAGCTGCCATTACTCCTAATAGTTTTATGTCCTGGGCAGTGTTTATTATTTCATTCATTCCAAATCTATTCCTACTATCTCTACCATCTTTTAAGCCCCTCTACTTTTTCTTCTATACTATTCCCATACATACATATTTATGTACATATGTTTACACATAAATGCATGCATAATACTTTTTATGAGGGATTTTACTAAAAGTTGTTAGTGCTAGAAAGAGTATTATAGTATTGTAGATATTCCAGAGATATTTAATCAGGGGTCCTAGACTCTCAAGTCTCATGGATAGATCTTAGGAAATCTATGAATTTAGATGGAAAAGTCCATCTTTATTTTCACTAATTTCTAACTGAAATTTGGTAGGTAGAGGATTTCAGCAGATGGATTCCAATACTGAAATCAAGACAACTTTTTTTTTTTTCCTGAGTTCAAACCATGACTCAGAAACAACTGGTAAATATTTAACCACTCCAACATCTTCATCAAAAACCCCACAAAAACAAAAGGGGGTCATAAAGAGTCAAATATAACTGAAAAATGACTGATGAACAATTGAAATTTAGCCTTTCAATTGTTTAACAATATGATTCTGTGTCACTGAAAGGGTTTATGAACAAAAGATTAAGAACTCCTGATCCAGTTTTTAAAAAACTGATTTTATAATTTTATAAATGACCTGAGACAAAAAAAAAATTAAGTGATTTGCTCAAAGTTGAATAGCTAGTAAAGGACATGTTAAGTTTAAGATACCTTTGGGACATCTAGTTTTAGATGGAGATACCAGAATAAGTACAAAAGAGAGGTTAGAGCTAGATAAGTAGATTTGAAAATCATCAACATATAGATGATGATTGAAACTATAGGAACTGATTATATCAAGTGAAATAGCATGAAGGGGAAAAAAGAAGAGAGTCTGAAACGCAACTCTGTGGGACATCAATGGTTAGCAGATAGAATTGGGAAGAAGTACTCACACAGGTAAGAGAAGAACCAGTAGAGAACAATGTGATGAAAATATAAAGAGAAGAGAGAGGAGAAGGCTATTGATAGTGCGAAAGGCTGTAGAGAGGCCAAAAAGAAAGAACCATTAAATCTGGCAATTAAGAGATCATCCTCTGCAAAGGACTGGAAGGTGAGGATTCTGAGTTCCTATTCAGAATCAGCCTACAAAGTCAAACTTAATGATAGCTGGTTGTCCAAAAAATGAATTTTTAAGTTCATCTTTAAATTTAATTCAAGTACTAACTAAACTTAAATTTAAATGCTACTCAAAAGGGGGACAACTTTTTTGACACATAAACAAACTTCCTTAGAGGATAATGAAGAATACTCAAAAACATTGTAGGCCTAAAAGCATCCATTGCTGATTGTCTTGGATTGTTTGTGCTACAGCATCCCTCAGAAAGAGAATCAATAGTAAGATATAGCTAGAGTATAGGCAGTCAACTCAGGGCAGATGTGGCCTGAATATCCTTTGTTCATTGATCAATTTGTATAACTTTAATAAGCCCTTTAGATCAATGGAATGTCAGCTTCTGTCCCAGTGCATTGAAATCAGGTTGGAAGGGGTGACGGATGCCTCCTCTTTATTAGAAAAACAAGGCCCTTGTGAAGGTTTTGAGTTTTATTAGATGTAAGAACTTGGTAGAAGAATGCATTCCACAAATAAATACTAAAGTTAGGAAGAATTGTTGGAACCAAAGGCAATTCTTGACGTAAATATAATAAATGAATTTAGAATTATAACAAATGAAAGAAATAAGGATAGACTTAGGTAATGGGAAAGGGGAAGAAGACAGAAAATACTTTGCTTAGGCAAAACTAATTAGAGGAAATATGGTTATTTAAACAGAAAAGAAAGGGAAGGAAAGAAGAGGTATCAAATACAAAAATAAATAAAATGGAGGGGGAAAAACCTTCATATTATAACCTTGAGTCTGAATGGATTAAAGTGTTCAATAAAATGAAAAAGAATTTTTTTAATTTAATTTTTATTTTATTTTATAATTATAACTTTTTTTTGACAGTACATATGCATGGGTAATTTTTTATAACATTATCCCTTGCACTTACTTCTGTTCAGATTTTTTCCTTTCCTTCCCCAACCCCCTCCCCCAGATGGCAGGCAGTCTTATACATGTTAAATATATTACAATATATTCTAGATACAATATATGTGTGTAGAACCAAATTTCTTGTTGCACAGGAAGAATTGAATTCAGAAGGTAAAAATAACAGTTTACACTCATTTCCCAGTGTTCCTTTTCTGGATGTAGCTGATTCTGTCCATCATTAATCAATTGGAATTGGATTAGCTCTTCTCTATGTTGAAGATATCCACTTCCATCAGAATACATCCTCATACAGTATCATTGTTGAAGTGTATAATGATCTTCTGGTTCTGCTCGTTTCACTCAGCATCAGTTGATGTAAGTCTCTCCAAGCCTCTCTGTATTTCTCCTGTTGGTCATTTCTTACAGAACAATAATATTACATAACATTCATATACCATAATTTACCCAACCATTCTCCAATTGATGGGCATCCATTCATTTTCCAGTTTCTGACAACTACAAAAAGGGCTGCCACAAACATTTTGGCACATACAGGTCCGTTTCCCTTCTTTAGTATTTCTTTGGGATATAAGCCCAGTAATAGCACTGCTGGATCAAAGAGTTTGCACAGTTTGATAACTTTTTTGGGCATAATTCCAGATTGCTCTCCAGAATGGTTGGATTCTTTCACAACTCCACCAACAATGCATCAGTTTTCCCACAGCCCCTCCAACATTCATCATTATTTGTTCCTGTCATCTTAGCCAATCTGACAGGTGTGTAATGATATCTCAGAGTTGTCTTAATTTGCATTTCTCTGATCAATAGTGATTTGGAACACTCTTTCATATGAGTGGAAATAGTTTTAATTTCATCATCTGAAAATTGTCTGTTCATATCCTTTGACCATTTATCAATTGGAGAATGGCTTGATTTCTTATAAATTAAAGTCAATTCTCTGTATATTTTGGAGATGAGGCCTTTATCAGAACCTTTAACTGTAAAAATGTTTTCCCAATTTGTTACTTCCCTTCTAATCTTGTTTGCATTAGTTTTGTTTATGCAGAAACTTTTTAATTTGGTGTAATCAAAATTTTCTATTTTGTGATCAATAATGGTCTCTAGTTCTCCCTTGGACACAAACTCCTTCCTCCTCCACAAGTCTGAGAGGTAAACCATCCCCTGTCCCTCCAATTTATTTATGATTTCGTTCTTTATGCCTAAATCTTGGACCCATTTTGATCTAATCTTAGTATGTGGTGTTAAATGTGGGTCCATCCCTAGTTTCTGCCAAAAAAAAAAATGAAAAAGAATGGCAAAATACTTACAAAAGCATAACCCAACAACTTGCATCATTTACAAAACAAATTTAAATATTAATGATACATTCAGAGTGAAAATAAGGAGTTAGAAAAAATACTATGTGCCAAAAAGGAGTTGTATTAATGATTTATGACAAAGTAACACTAAAGATTCACATTGTCAAAAGAGCTAAACCTAGAAATTACAGTACACTTAAAGGTACTGTAGGCAGTGAAAAATATCATTAGTAAGTATAAATGTATCAAATTGAACAATTCAAACAACAAAAAAAGAAACTTTGTAAAGGAAACAAAATGGTATCAAGTATCTTTGATAAAGTTCTTAAGTGCAAGATATAGGGATCAACACAAATACAAGAGACTAAAAGCCAATGCTAAATTGACAAATAATCAACAATGATAAATAGTTTGCAAAAGAAAAAAAATGGAAACTATCAATACCCCTATGAAAAATGCTACAAATTACTTTTAATAAGAGAAATAAAAATTAAAACAACTCCTATGTTCATTTCTCTTTTTTTGTTTTGACAAGGCAATTGGGGTTTATGTGATTTGCTTACAAGCTTACTTAGCTAGTAAGTGTTAAGTGTCTGAGATTAGATATGAACTCAAGTCCTCCAGATATCAGAGCCATGCTCTATCTACCCACCATCTAGCTGCTCCCTCCCCTAGGTTTCTTCAAAGTATCTCTAATAGTCTATTCATCAAATTAACAAAGATGATAAATGAATGAAGTGGTCAAAGTTAGAAGCATTGTAGAAATATGCTCTCACTAATGCACTGTACATAAAGCTTTGAGATACTACTGTGGAAAACAGTTTGAAATTATAAGAATAAAATAACACATACCCTTTGCTTCAAGTAATTTCATTGTTGGGATCACTTTTCCTCTGGGAAAGTCAAAGACAGAAATTTCTATATTCCAAATAATAGAAGTAACATTTTTATGGTACTAATAAAGCAATGGAAACAAAATGGTTTTTTGTCTACTAGGGAATAGCTGGACATATTGTGGTCCATAAATGTAATGGAATCCTACTGTAGTATGAGAATTAAGGAGTGTGAGCAATTCAAAAAACATAGAGCCTGGAGAGTAGATAATTCCATTGAAACACCGATTACCCCCCTCTATATATACAAGTAGTTTAAAAATGTACAATGAATGCAAAAGGACATCGTCCATATATTCCAACAAGAATAGCTGTTATAGGTTTTTCAAATGATTAATAACCAATTTTAGATTAATGATAAGCTGTTCTCTACTATGATTGATATGAACCAATTTCCCATTTTTCAGAGCATTACCTGAAAACATAAATTGTGTCTGAAAAATATGTTCAGAAGGAACACTAATTTGCCATGTTATCATCTTCCATTGCTCTATGTGGAATCCAAAGATTAGATTTTAAGGAACACTTATTTAGGTAATTCAGACAGATACTAACAGTTTACTTGAAGAATACAAGCAATTGCAATTATCTTGTTATTGCTAAGAGAATTGTAAAGAGAGCATGCACAATATTAAACAAGGAAGTCATAGAAAAAAAAAAAAAACTTGTTTGCCTCAGACAGAAATCTCTGTGAAGCCCATGGTTACATCAGTTATTGAGAAGACCAGGAATTCATGTCTAGAATGAAGGGCATAATTCTAGGCCAATCAATCATTAGCAAGCTTTTATCAACCATCTATGCAAGGCATCCAGCTACTGGGGTGTTAGGATTACCAGGTGAGAACTCAGGTTGTGACAAGGTGAGAACTCAGATTGTCTGGACAGTGACAAGGTGAGAATTCAGGTTGACTTGACAGTTCTCTGGCTCAGACCTTTGGTTCTGGCCTTTAAAGGGAGTTTACATCTTAGGAATTCTAAGAGGAACAAGTCCATTGGTTGTAAGTAATTCCCACAAGCCCCTAGGAGTACCCACAAATCCCTCTCTGGGAGGAGATCTGTAAAATCTTTTCCTCTGTGCGCAGGTTTCTTGGGAGCTCTGAATCTCTTCCAACTCTTGTCCTTTCTCAAATCAGACTGGTCTCCTTTCAGCCTGCCTGGCGTCAAGACTTTATCCCAGAGTCGATTCTCTCAGACCCAATGCTGCCCTTCTTTTATCCTCCCAGAGAATGGGCATGGGATAATGCAAGGACTTCTGGGAAGATGAGATTCTGTAAGTAGAGAGAGATTTTATGGAACTAGAAAAGGAAATATTTGGCAACAGGTTACATATGTGAAAGAGGCAGAAGTAATGGGTAATACAAATGGTATAAAGCTGGGAACTGGAAAAATATGGTGTCTTTGACAAGAACAGGGAAACTTGAAAGAACTCTGTTTGGGAGGAAAGATGATAAGTTGCATTTTAGTTATGTTGAGTTTGAGATATCTCTTGGATTTCCAGTTTAAAATATCCAATTGGCAATCTATGATGCAACATTATAGTTTAGGGGAAAGATAGGGTTACACAAACATAAAGTCATACACAAGTGTGTGTGTGTGTGTGTGTGTGTGTGTGTGTGTGTGTGTGTGTGCTATATACATATAAACGTATATATATTTGATGAGAGATAAGAAAGGGGGAACCCCATTTTGGTTGGCACAAAGATAGTCCCATTATGGTGCAGTGTCCCCTGTAAATGAATTTACAGGCCCGAAAACCTAGATTGATAAAAAGGTTTATTGTAGAAATTTGGAAGTAAAGTTAAAGGTAGAAAGATGCCAGGGCCAAAGGTGGTCTCTGGGCGGGCAAGAACCTTTATATAGCCAGAAGGATATCATGTTTTGTGGGGGGAGGGCTCCTGCAAAGAGAGTGCCCCAGCTTGGCTCTTTTATACCTAAAAGGGGGCTTGTGAGTGAGTCGAGTTCCTGGTGGGCTTTCAGCCAGGGTGAGCAGTTGAATAGAATTCAATGGGTTTAAACTGTGGGGGTTGGGAAAAACTCAAGTTAGTTCAGATCCGGTGGGGGGTGGGGAAAGCCCAGGGATCAGGATTTGTAAATCAAAGGTCAGCCATGGGTGTTGGGGAATCAGAAAGGAATCTTAAAGGGATCTCAACCCCCATCATATTTGTATAAAAAGATATACAGATATATAAATGTCCATAGATAAACTGATATGGGTGTCATTAGCACAACGTAACAACAAAACCAATGGTTGTTTATGAGATCACCAAAAGAGAGCCCATAGAAAGAGAGAACAGTGGGGAATCTAGGAGAGAACAGAGGAATGAACACAATTTGGAGACAATTTCCATAACAAAACTTAAAAGAAATTTGAGAGGGAGTGGTTTGTAAAGTAGGAAGAAAACAAGGAAATTGGTTTTGGTTTTTTTGGTTTTGGGGATTTTTTTTAAGCCCAGAAAAGAGAATATTCAGAAGAAGAATGTGGTCAATAACAACAAATTGAGTGGACAGGTCTAGTAGGATGAGGACTGAAAGACCATCAGATGTGGTAATTAAGAGATTGCTGTCAGCTTTGGAAGTAAAGATTTCAATGGAGTTGTGAAGTGGGAAGAAAGATTGCAAATGTTAAAGATGGGAGTGAGTGATAGAAAGAAAGTGGAGGAAACAAGTATAGATATCTTTTCCTGAAAATGCAGGATAAGTTCTTTCTTTCTTTCTTTCTTTCTTTCTTTTTTTTTTTTTTTAATTTGCTGGAAAAAGAGAGGGGAATGACGAAGGTTATAATTTGCTGGAGAAGAGTGGAGGGGATCAAATCAAGGGATACACAAAAATGGTTATACTTGGAAAGGAGAAAGTCTACCTATTCATGAGAAATGGAAGGAAAGAAGGAAAGGGTGGAAAGATCTGTCAAAGAATTTATCTTCTTCATATGAGGCAGTTAGAAAGCACAGTGTATAGAGACCTGGGCCTGGAGTCAGAAAGACCTAAGTTTAAATATGACCTCAACTAATAACTAGCCTTGTAAGTCAAGTAACTTCTGTTTGCCTTAGTTTCCTCAACTGTAAAATGGGGCTACTATAACATCTATCTCTCAAGATATTTGAGGATCAAGTAAGATAATATTTGTAAAACATTTATTATACATATATTCCTTTCCTTCCTCCCCTCTGTATGAAAAGAATGTTTATCATGAGCACAGGGGAAAATGAAAGGGTAGGGGTTTTTTGAATTATGGAAAGACATGTTTAAAGTAAAAAGAGGATGGGGTAGGAAGAACCCAGAAAGAAGAACTATTTATCTTTTCTTGTTGCAATTATCCTAATTATGTATCCCAATGAACCATCCTGGACAATGGCCAAGAGAAAGAAGAAAATGGGAGGAAAAAAAAAAAAAAGAGTGATTTCTATCCTTTGGCAATGTCTAATATAAGTCCTCAGTAAAAGCGATGACACCATTCATTCCCAACACCTGAATCCCAATCAGTAAAGGAGAAGGAAAGTATCTGATGATGCCAGTTTCCAATGCTGGGTATCATAGTTTGCAGCCACACCTCATTTTTTTTTTTTTTTTTTTTTTTTAGTGAGAAACAGCCTTCAGGTAAAACTCCAATCTAACACATTCCTATGCTTTTCCTGTGGGTGGAGATAACTGTGTACGTGCAACAAAACCTCATACCTCACTGAAGAAAATGTGTATCACCAAAGGACTTCCTAAGCTTCCCAGAGTCCTGTCTTAGCATGCACGGGATCTCAGGCTCTTTGCATTTTAAGTCCATGTATTCCCTAGCACAATGAGCCATGAGTAACAAGAAGCCCAACAGATACCACTGATAAATCAAGTTATAGAAAAGACTAGGATTGATAGCTACCTGTGATTCTTAGAACTTAACTGGGATCATTTGAGATTGATCAAGTTATCAGTTGATGGAGTCTTTGTAATCGACAAAATGAATCAAAATCAGGAAAGATTTCTTGGATTAGGGTCCCTGAAAAAAAACACCTAGGCTTTCTTTGTTTAATAATTGAGTAAACTGAGGCTTTCAGAAGTGATTTGCCCATGGATTTGAGCCCAGATTCTCTTACTGTTGATCCCATGTTCTTTTCCCTATCCTATATTATTCTAGTTGATAGAAGATCTAGTCAGTCAGACAAGTAATAAATATTTGTTTACTATATGAAAGGCACTTGCTAAGAGCTGGAGATAGAAATAAAGGCAAAAGATAGTCACTATCCTTTAGGAGCTCACAATATATTGGGGGAGACAATATGCAAATAACCATGAAGAAATAAAAATATAGATTAAAAAAAAAACAGGAGATGATCAAGGGAAGACACTAGAAATGAGAGGCATCAAGAAAAGCTTTTTGCCAAAGATGAGATTTTAGCCACCTACAGGAGCAACAAGAAGCATATTTATTTTGGAGCTGATTCCTTATCAATAATTGATTGTTGGGGATATATTGATAAGGATCTTGAAAAAATATGTTCTAATCTTAAGATTTTTTGATAGTATAGAAAAGGGAATATGGGAGTGCTTTAATATGCAACCTATATTTTGGAAGGATAGATTTCAAAGAGTGTTGGGAAAAGCCAGATAGGCTCCCATAGACCAAAATTCTTCAGGGGAAATCAGCCTAGGAGGGTTGATAAACTCTTTAAAGTAAAATACTTTAATCCCTCTCTCCTCAGAATTAAGCATCTTCCCTTAACCCCTGATACTAACCCATTTGCCCTTTTTAGGTGTAGGTCCAGAAAACTTATAAGTGAATAGTTCCTATTTACTTCTTCCATCTTTTCACAGCCTCTCTTCCAACTATGGAATTACTAACAATTAGAGTCAGTGGTATACTGATAAATGTTTAACAGTTGACTCAAAAAAAATGCTTATGTTAATTTGCATTATTAACTTTTTTTCTATCACTTAAGTCTCAAACATATCAAACCTCAATTTTTAGAGTTATTTCCTAAATGTAAATGCTCATACTGAAAATTTATCAATCAGCTCTTAGGAGTGCTATGGTAACTCCTATTTTTTCTATTTCTATTTCTATTTTTCCTATTTCAAAACTATTTGAAAGTGAAATGAGTTACCTTCAGTAGAAGTGATCTCCTTTCCTACTGATCTTGAAGACATTGGATGATCCTTTATTACATATGATACAGAGGAGAGTGTTGAGTCAAAATACAGAACAAACACAATTTCAGTTCAGTTAAAACTATAGTTAAAAGTGCACTACAACTTCGGGGGCATTCTGTATATGGACTTTTTCCCAATTGATATCCAGAATTGTTGGACCATTGTGTGGTCTCAACAATATTGATTAGAAGGCCTGACTTCCTACAGTTCTTCCAATATTATTTCTGTTTTTGGTTATCTTTGTAAATTTATACAGTGTAAGGTAAATTCTAAATGTTCCTTGAAAATTTGAATTTCTTTTATTATTAGTGACTTTCACCATTCTTTTATACTTTTTTTGAAAGTGTTCATATTTTGTTATCAGAATTTGCAAAATGGCTCTTATTGCTAAATGTTTGCTCCAGTTCTCTAAATATCTTGGATATCACACTTTTTGGAGGAAAGGCAAGGAAATTGGGGATACATGATTAGCTCATGGTCACACAGTAAGTATCAATTATCTGAGGCCAGATTTGAATTCAGAAGAGTGTGCTATCTAACTGCCCCAGATATCAAACTTTTACTGATGATATTTGATACAAATATTTTCCTACTCTATAATTTAACTTATTCTGCAAGTATTTATTTTATTCATGTAAGATACTTTTAAAAATTTTGGATAGTCAAAATGGTTTATTTTGTCTTTTCTGATCTTCTCTACCCCTTGTTTGGGTGGTAAAGAAGTCAAAGAAAGAGGACAGGAAATGAGAAAGAGATAGTGTCTTCATAGGACACTATCTATAGATTAGCTTCATGAATCTGCCTAAAACTGGAGCTTCCATGAGGAAATGACAATTCAAGGCTTTAGTATGGTTAATCACTCTCTTCCAATTCATAGCTTATTTATGGAATATAATACAAAATGCTAACTCAATGTCTGCCAAGAAATTTCCCAGTTCTTCCAGAACTCCTTATAAAAAAAAAAAAAAAAAAATCATTCCTCCCCTCTTCCTCAGTAATTTATATTCAAAGATTTCTCAAACACTGAATTATTCTTTTGAATTGTTATGCTTTCTTTCTTATTTATTCTATTCCAAATTGCTACATTTATAGATTTCTTCTTTAAAAGTCCTTATTTTGGGGCAGCTAGGTGGGACAGTGGATAGAACACCAGCCCTGAATTCAGGAGGACCTGAGTTCAAATCTAGTCTCACATACTTAACACTTCCTATCTGTGACCCTGGGCAAGTCACTTAATCCCAGCCTCAGAGAAAAGAAAAAAAGAAAGTCCTTATTTCTTTTCTTTTCTTTGGTTGCTCTTAGAAACTGCTCTGTCTCTTAGTGTTGCTCCATTGCCAAATTCAGAGATTAATGAAGAATTTGCTAGAATACTATTTACTATGTTCCCTGGGGGATTTTCCCTTAGTTTTCTTTCTTGCAAGGTATTTGTCATTGAGATGGTTCTTTTCTTCTCAAGTTTGTTTAATTTTTCTCAATTAGCTTTTGTCAGTTTGTAGCAATAACTTTTGGTTTTTCTAGAGTATGCTTTCCATAAAAGAATTTCTGGTTATCAATCCTTTCCCTTCTGAAGGTTACAAGTTGTTGTACCCCTGTCCTAGCCTTTGGTACCTGTTCTCTATTCCCTTAGATCATACAAATTTAATAATGTTGCATCTCCAAAGGCTAAGAATTAAATGAGATAATAGTTGTAAAGCACTTTAGCACAGTACCTGACACATAGTTGGGGCTAAATAAATTCTCATTCCTTTCTCCTTCCCTTTCCTATATGATAGGATCTGTACATGGTTAAGTGACTTATGGTAGCTAATAACAAATCCAGAACTAGGAGAAGAGTCTAAGATTGTAGCTCTCTAAATCTCTAGCTCAAAAAGAGGATCCTGAGGTCACACAGGTAATAAAAAGCAGAGCAGAAACTGGAAATCACATCCTTTGGCATAATCTATTTTCTTATCAAGAAGCCAAGATTCCTTCTGCCTCCCAATGTATGTCCTTCTTGCTGGTATAAGGTCCTTCTAGAAACTGCTTTTAATCTTCAATGGAGCAATTAGTGTAACTCATAGTATCTTCTCTGCTTCAGGCTTTGTAAATAATTTATACTTAATTTATCATGAATTTACGGTGTTTTAATATTCTAAATTAATATTAGATCAAGCCCAACTTAGAGAAGAGACATCAGTGGGCAAGGACTGCAGCTATGCACCCAAAGACAAGCATATGAAACTTATTAACTCCATATGGGGAAGCATTTACTGTCATAGATTAATGGAAGAGGAGAGGAAACATCCTGATCGTCTAACCAGCTTCCTTTCTCAAATTAATCTCATATTTCAAACTATATGATTCACAAAAGATATAATCAGTCAAACCTCTCACTCCATATTTTCTCATCTATAAAGTGGTGATAATAATAATTTCACCACTTACTTACCTCACAGGACTTCATGATTCAGTGAAAAGAGGATCAGAGTAGGAAAACAGAAGACTGGAGTTCACATATATTCTTTAATTCTATTACATATTAATTATATAACAGCATAAATTGTTGCATAATTTCTCTTCTCTTTAGTTTTTTTTCCCAGCAGTAGAATGAATTTATATCTATAGGAATAATATCCACACTCCCTTTGTCATAGAAGTCTGCTAACTTTAAAAAAATGCTGTTGACTTTAGAATCAAATGGGATGATGTGTCTAAAATGGTTTACAAACCATAAATTGTTTTTGTTTCTTTCATTCTTTATCTTTCTTCCTTCCTTTCTTTTTTATTCCTTCTTTCCTTTCATCCTCCATCCTTCCCTCCCTTTCATCTTTCCCTCCTTCCTTCCTTCTTTCCTTCCTTTCTTCCTTTCTTTTTGTAATAAAGGCCATCTGGGCCACTTATTTTATTGATATAGGGGATTTTCAGTTTGAAACTCTATCTACAATAAAGACCAACACTTGGTCAATATCTTAAAGCCTAGAGAGATGCTTATAAATACTGAGAAGTTAAACAACACTAGTGGTCACACATTATGAAAAGTAGAACTTGAACCCTGTTTTTTCTGACATTGAGGCCAACTCTCTCTTTCCCTCTATAATATGTCATGTTTTATTATTATCAGTTCATGGGAGTATCACCCATAAGCACATCCCAACAACTTGTTCATATGGTGTCTTCCCTAATGGAGAAAGCAGGGGAGAAGGTATCTGGGAGATCAAGATGCTGAGTAAAGGAAGAAGAGACTGTGGAGCCTGTGTGGATATTGTATAAGTGGTTCTGGTTGACTAACAATATGGTTGTAAGGGGTCTTTTTTCAACAGAGTAGCCAGAATTGCTGGCATCTTTAGAAAGAACTGAGTTATCTCTCATCACCTCTTTGCTTCTCTATACATCATTTATAGCTGGTAGAAGGGAGGGGAGTGTCCTTTGTTGTTTGTTCTTTGAAGAATTAAAGTAAATTGTCACTAAAGGGACCATGAATAAATTCAAAAATAGTTATATTAAGAGAAAATCAGCATAACACTTGTCATTGAGACAATTATCTAAAAATATATGGTTGCAAATGAAGGTGGATTTGTCATATAGTCAGAATGGGGACTAATTGATTGGATGCTTATGTGATATATTGTCAAGAGATCTAGAGGAAGGTCACCAGCCTACTGAAAGGTTTATAGAGGATTTATATTAGAAAAAGAAGGGAAGGATAGATTACTATTTGTAGCCCATAGCATTTAGGAACAATACCACCAGCAGCCTTCACAAGGATACCAGCTCCTGCTATTAGTAACCTTAAATTATCTGTACTTTCTGGTTCTAAAACCCATGGGGGGAAAACATCAATGGCTAGCTCTATATTTACTGTTTAATATCTATGCAATTAATAATATTTTTGGCTCTACATTAAGGTTCAGATGTGAAAAATATGAGTAAGTGTTGTAATCTGGGTGCTGACGAAACCTAACTTTTGTACAGTCAACAGGGCAGGGTTTCCCTCCTTGTCCTCAGCAATCCTTGCCAAGTCTCCTTTGCCCACATATCAAATGCCATCTCTCTCCTCCTACACAATAACTACTTGATGCCCTACCTCTCTTTCTTCCTAAGAGGTTGTGGGAAGAAGGGTTCCTCTTCCTTTACTGATACCCTAAGTATTAGCCAAAGATTCATTTTGTTTTTAATAGCCAATATTAGAAGACTCCCTTTATCATACATCCCATTTTAATAAGCTCCCCATCCTCATTAAAAAGGGTCAGAAGGGTTATCCTGCTTCTACATAATGCTTCTGTCATCTGACCATCCCTTCAAGGCAAGAGAATGGAAGGTAGCCAAGGCTTGGAACAGTGGAAAAAGGTGTGGCTATGGAAATCTGATGCAAGGGAGAAAGAAGGATTGTTCTGTGACATCAGGTCATTTCCAAACTTGCTTAGGAGGAAAGGCCTCCACACTAGGATGAGACTGCAGTTCAGCCTCTAAGAGTATTGGCTATTGGCCTGCACTCTCTGACACATGCATGCAGCCAGAAACAGCAAGGCAACCTGTAAGAACACTGATAGGTGATTTAGACACTGATAAGCTTTTCACTCTCTGAGAAAAAGTACTAGTCTAGTGGTACAAAGCAAAGTGCACTACTAGACAGTATTGTCCGTCCAAGAAATTTTCATGAAAGAATACAATGACTATTTATACCAGCTTTTCCAAGAAAGCATCTCAAAATACTTTGTGATTTCATAGATAGAAAAACTGAGGCAGTAGAAGTATGAACTTTGCTCTGGAGGAGACTCAACATGTCTTTGTCCAATACAAGCTCTGATTTACTTGTTCAAATTTTATAGTGATAGTCTATTCTGTTTAATCAAACTTTTATCTTTTGCTTTTGTCTTTATAATAGTAAGATATTCCTTGTGCCTAGTTTGAGTACTTTTTGGTACAAGTTAGTATCCCTTTCTTTCGAGAAGTCACCCACAGAATAATAATGGATGTTCCAATGAAAAGAGTGATGGTTTTGATGTCAGAGGACCTACATTTGATTTTCTAGTCTGCCACATATATCTTTGTGAAATATGGCAAGTTATTTAATGTATGTGGGTATCAAATTTTTTATCTATAATGTGAAATTATAATTGATCATGGTTCTCTCTAATTCTACATCTAGAATCCCATGATGTTTGATTTTTAGACTGATAGGCAGGAAGGTAGGTTTAAATTCTACTTCTGCCCTGTACTAGATGTCCAATAGGGACAATTCATTTAACTTTTTTTGTTCTCAATTCTTTGTGTGTAAAATTGAATAATATTAGAACAAATGTTATTGTGAGACAAAAATAAGAAATAAGTGCTTTGAAATTTTTGAAATGTGCTATTAATGTCACATTGTTGGGGAAGGAATTGGTATTGGATTTTATAGTATTAGGAATTGGTATGGGATTATATAGAATTCCTAGGGTAGAAAAGCCTAATATTGGTGCATATCAGAAACTCTTTTATAATATATAGTTTTAGAGAATTATCTAGGGTACTATGAAATCAACCAATTTGTTCATGATACAGCTAAAATATGTTAGAGAAAGACCTTGAACCCAGATCCACCTGACTCCAATGCGAATCTTCTATCTGCAACTCAACATTTCTTCTAAAACTTTGCTTCCAGATTCTTGGTGTTGCACAATTAATTGTGATTAAATAATCAATGATAACTATTGTGTATAATATCAAACTTTATTAACTGTGCTTCGGTTAGTGGAAATTGGGTGGTGATAGAGGGTGGGGAGGAAGAGGGTTGTGGTGG
This sequence comes from Sminthopsis crassicaudata, assembly GCF_048593235.1. Taxonomy (NCBI): domain Eukaryota; kingdom Metazoa; phylum Chordata; class Mammalia; order Dasyuromorphia; family Dasyuridae; genus Sminthopsis; species Sminthopsis crassicaudata. The sequence continues at coordinate 60,983,815 of NC_133620.1, forward strand.
TAAAGATGAGAAAAAAATAGAGGGAGAAAGAGGGAGAAGGAAGAAGGGAGAACCCCAGACTGTTTACACTGGCACAAATCATCAGCCCACTCATTTTAGTGATCATTCATTACATAAACATTAAGCAACTCCTATCATGTGATCAGCATCCTAATATTGGATTCTAACCTTGGGATTCCTGTGGTTTATATTACTGAAAGTTTGTTTCAAAAGAAAGTGCCTGTAAATTTACAGTTAGGACAAAGTGGGTGGAGAGGTACAAAACCTTGTGGATGAAACTTGGCTTCATTTCTGTGGAGGAGTCAAAATACCTTGGGACAGGAAGGGGGGAAGAGAACACATAAAATGACCATCCAATTAGTTAATTGTGAAAGCAGAAGAAATGTTTTATTTGACCAAAAGGGATTTGTTTGCTTAGGGCTAACAAAAGCTACCAAGTACAAAGATCAGAGAAGCTTACAGATGTGTAATTGAGCTATCAACTGGTGGTGGTGATATTTGTAGACTTCATTTAAGTCCTGCCAAGTAGTAATTGGATCAGATAAATAGGAAAAAGTAATGGATCAGTTCCAAAAGTGTGGTCCCATAGCAAAATGCCAATCTGAGACCACTGTGAAGAGATGGGAGACTGTTTGTATACTTTGAGCATTTATTATTTGGAGAATTGTGCCTATTATATAAATTTGTCTGTTCTCTATGTGTTTGGGAAATAAAATCTTTATCAGAAAAATATGTTGCAAATTTTCTACCAGTTCCTTGATATTCTTCTAATTTTGGCTGTATAGATTTTGTTTTGCAAAAAACTTTTAAATTTGATGTAATCAAAATTACTCATTTTTTCTCTCCTGTGAACCTCTCTACCTTTTGTTTGGTCATGATCTTCATCCTTATCTAGAGATCTAATATGTTTCCCTAATTTGCTTATTATATCACAGTTTTTGCTTAAATCACATACCCATTTTCATATTATTTTGATATACAGTGGGGCTAAATAGCCTATACCTTAATTTCTGTCAAACTACTTTCAAGGTTTTCCAGCAGTTTTTATCAAATAGTGAATTATTGCTCCAAATAGCTGGGATTTTTAGCTTTATCAAACATTAGGCTACTGCAACCATATGCTTTTACATAGTATGTATTTAATCTGTTTTACTGATCAACTATTCTATTTCTTATCTAGTATCAAATTGTTTTGATAATTACCACTTCATTAGATCATTTTAAATCTTTTTCATTTATTCTCTTGATATTCTCGATCTTTTGTTCCTCCAGATAATTTTATTATCTTTTCTCACTCTACAAAATATTCTTTGGTAGTTTTATTGCTATAGTATAAAACATAGGTAAGACACTAGGTAATATCAGAATTTTTAATATATTGACTTGGCTTACTCATAAGCAATTAATATTTCTGATGTGGAGATAAGAATGACAAAACTTGGTGATAGATATATGTGTGGGGTGAAAGTGAGGAAGGAGGAGAAGATGACTCATTTTTAAAGGTTGGTTATTTAGTAGAAGCAGACTTGACATTGACATCCTATTAGTTCAGTTCAATTTGGAGACAAAATGAAGCACTCATAAGGCATTATAAACTAAAGGAAGTTCACAAAAGGAGGTATCTTTATCCCAAACATAGCAAGGATATGAAACAAGGATATAGTGATGTTAGCTTCTATGTAGACATATACTATTGTCTTCATTGGAAACGTGTTTGTTTAGCAAAACAGTGTAGGACTTGAGTGGTCATCTTCAGACATTCTCTAAGTTAGAGAGATGTACCAGGTAGGATATCAGAAAATCACCTCAACACACCCAGGACCCATGCGGAAGTTGTGTCAAAGGAGCTAAATGAGAGGCAGTGAGATCTCTCAAGACAGTTTGAAAATTGAATAAGGCTTCATCTACCCCAGAGATGGAGTAGATCTGAAGATCCTAGGGCATTGGCTCAAGGACATAGCTAAGTCCCCTTCCTGCTCTTCTTCTATGACATAATTTTCTTCCTACCTTGATCAAATATAAGCAGCTATGTACTTATTGGCCAAAGTTCAATTTCTTGGGTAGTTCCTGCATTTAGAATGTCAGACCCTCAGCCAATGAGGATGAGGGTATTTGTTTTAGGGACTATTTAAAGTGTCAAATCTGTCCCACTGGGGCCTCCTCCTTTTGATTGCTTATTCTACTGGAGGGACATCTTCTCAGGAGAATGTATAATAAACTCTCATTTTGCTACTAGAGATATCTCTAGCCTTTTTTTTTTATTTAAATGGTGATCACTCACCATTCTGAGCCACACAGAAACATAATTTAGATGTTGCCCATCTTCAAGTCAATCAAGCCTTGGCTTTATTCTTTGTTGCTTATTTCTAACCCTTGTTGGTGTTTGAAGGGATGGAGAAACTCTGGTAGATGTTGGTTCTAGCACACTGGACTATAGAATTAACCTTTCCATTACAATAGCAACAGCAATTGCAATTGCTAGGTGGTCTCCCTGACACAAATTTCTCCTTATTCTAGTCCATCCTCCACTCAGCTATCAAAGTGATCTCCCTAAAGTACAAGCCTGAACCCCCCTACTCAACAAACTCCAACATCTCCCTCTCACCTCCAGGATTAGAAATAAAATGCTCAGTTTGGCTTCTTCTTATGTTGTATTTACCACAATATATCTGCAAACCAATGATATAAAACTTCTTACTATTTCTCAACCAAAATATTCTTTCTCCCAATTCTGGGAATTTTGAATACCTTTCTTCCCATGATGGGAACTCTCCTTCTCTCCACCCCCTGTCTTCCTTGGCTTCTTCATGTTCCTATTAAAGAGACTTATTTATTGGCAATAAGCAAAATTTTGGTTTAGGAAAGTTATGATTCTTACAAGGTACTAAGACAGTAGAATTTAGCATGGTTCAGTATGATTGATCTGATCCTACAAAGAGATGTTATGGGCCAGAACTTGAAACAAGGTACTAAGTAGAATTGGGGAGACAATGGTGAAATCTAATTTTGCATTGATTTAATCCTACAACAAATAATGATTTCCTAGTAACATAACGATTGGAGTATACTCAAGTGTACTGAATATAAGCAAGAAGCTCTCAGGGCCAGACACACAAGCCCACTCTCAGAGGCGGAGTCAGATTCATTCCATTTTCCACATTTGTGCTGGCTGGAAATTTGAAGGGAGCTAGAGACTGAAGCTGGCAAAGGCAAAAGACTAGTGGCAAAAGCTCTTGGAACCAAGGAGAGAAATAGGCCTCTAAGAAAGCTAACCAGGCCCAAGGAAGGATACAAGACTTAAAAGGAAACAATAAAGGATTTGGACTTTCACTCCTGGCTGCATTTGAGGTGATTGTTACTATGAACTGAAACTAAGGCTGCCTCCAGAAGCTCCCTAAGAAGCCTGCTCCCAGAGAAAATTACATCTTTAAAGAAGAACATTACAGAGAGTGGTCTACTTGATTGTAATGTTCTCTGGTTCAGTTTTCTTGAGGTATCTGGGAGCAGCCTTCATTTCATTTCAATAATCACCATAAGAACAGCCAGGTGTAAAGTCCAGATTCATTATTATCTCCTTCCTGGGGCTGGCAGCTTTCTGGACAGCCTTTCAGACCAGCTTTGGTCTCAGTGGAGAAATGTAGGAGAGCCTGCCATCAGGACTGAAGATGGAAGTGAATTTCCCTCCTCCTCTCTGAGAGCTTAAGCTCCTGCCTCCAGTTCTCTTGTCTTCTCTGCCTTTGAATCTGGCTGAGTTTGTCCGATCTTATATGCTCTTTTATAATTACCTTACCATAGGTGTGAATTGTAGAGCTATTTATATTAAGTACTAAGTACATGTACTGAACTAGAGAACTATAAGGACCATGCTAATAGATAACCATTGTCTTTATCAATTCCACTTAGTACCTTTGTTTCAAGTTCAGAGTTCTGGCCCATAACACTTGATCACTGTGATGTTTTGTAAATGATTTAGTAAAATTTAATTTCCTAGAAGCACAGACTCCACAAGTCTATAATATAGTATAGATATTATTTATATGAGTATTATCTAACCATGGTAACCAAATATACCTGAACAAATTACACTTCAACTAGTATTTTATATAAAGTTATCTTTTTGAGTCACACTTAGATTAATAGATCTCAGCTTACAATATTTTTTTCTGTTTTTCCTTGGGGCTGGTATGCAATACATTAAAACCTAGAAGAGCTGAGTTTAAATTCCATTTTAAGCACTTACTAGCTCTATGATCCTGGGCAAATCATTTAACTTTTGACTGCCTTAATTTCCTCCACTGTAAAATGGAGATAATAATAGCTCCTACTTCAGGCCAAGGGTCTGACACTACAAAAATGATCCTTCTTTTTCTCTTCCTCTTCCCTTAAAAGAAAGTAAAATAAACCATGCATTTTCAATCTCTTAGGTACAAAATTGAATTGGAAATATTTTACTTGGAAAATTGAGAAAGTGTCTAAATCTTAGTTTCAATTCTGATCAGGGAGAAGTAAAGTTTTGCAAAGAATTTGAGACGATAAAAGAAGAGTGTTTTTGGCAAGGAGAGATCTTTTGGATTAAGAGAAGACTGGTTCTGAAGATAGTTTGAATCATTTTTTGGAAGCAGAAATGTACATAATTGTAAATAAAGGATATGTATTCCTGGATCATTATGTAGAAAGAAGTATGATTCCAGGATTTTCAAGGCTCAATCTGGTAGTAATCAGAATCAGAAATAATAGAGAGACAATTAAAAGAAATGAGATTTCATCTCTTTAACTTGAAACTCAAAAGGCAATGAGATGATTATTAAGGTGCTCTTAAGAGTTGCTACTGCTCAATTGTGTCCAACTCTTCATGGCCCATTTTAGGGTTTTCTTCTCATTTCATACTGGAATGGTTTGCCATTTCCTTTTCCAGCTCATTTCATAGAGCAGAAAACTGGGGCAAATAGGGTTACATGACTTGACCCCAGTCACAAAACTAGTAGGTATCAAAGGCCAAATTTGGACTCAGGTCTTGATTCTAGGAACAGTACTAGGAACCATCCTACTGCTTCCATTATTATAATATAGACATTATTTATGTAGCATATTGTCTGATCATGATTATCAACTATATAAGAAACTTCCTTCAAAATTATATTCCATTTGACATTTTATTTAAAGTTGCCTCTTTTGGTCCTCTTAGAAAACAAAGGACAACAATCAACTAACCAACAGATCAAAGGATCTCAATTTATAATATTTTCTTTTTGTTTCTCCTTGGAGTTGATATGTAGTATGAGTGGGCTAACTAACCAATGCCTTTCTAGGTTTTGAGTGAACTATCCTGCATTCACTTTATATGTAAAATCTCACAATGTGATTGATTATTTTCTTAACTTCTAATACTTGAATTTTTTTATACAAGGATGTGTTACACTAGAAAATTAAAAAAAAACTGAAAGTTTTTGGAAAGTTCTTATATACACCTAATAAGTGTTAAGGATAAGCAGTTGGTTTGGTTTTGGTTTTGGTTTTTACTAATTGTTATTTATTGTGAATTTACTGACATTGCTCTTAACCTGAGAAATAATTGTACTTTATACCAAGCTATAAGCAAAGAGACTTGCTTTGAGAAGTGGAATTTCTTGAGACTATAATTTGATTTCCTTTGAGTATTGACGATATGTTTAACACTTTCAATCCATCATTCAAGGAAAAGTTGCTTATAGGGACTACTCTAAATACTAAGTCTTGACAAGCGTAGACTCTCAAGACAATCTTACTCTACTAATGGCAAGATTCTCTGACTTAGTTTTCTCACTATCTTCTTTGGATATGTGGGTACACACACACATACACACACACACACACATACTCACACACACATAATCTTTTTTCTCAGGAAAGTTCTCTTATAATGACATTGCCAGAGGCAACAACATTCTTCAGGAATATTTCTAGCATATCTCTTGTTTGTACAGATCCTGGGGCCCCTTCATGGTTGTTTGGTTAATTGTTGTCCTTTGTTTTCTAAGAGGACCAAAATCACATGACTATGTTTGATTACATGGTTATAGTGTTTCCTACTGTGGCTGATCAGACCAGTACAAGTTCAGAATGCTCTGCCAAAGGTAGGGCACAAATAGTCTATGTGAACATTTGGGATGAATTTTCTAAATTTGCTCAACTCATATTTCTTTTGAGTTACTTTACCAGAGTATTACCTCAAAAATCCTTGAAAACTTCCTGAATGACCCACCTCAACCCAAGTTTGCTAACCCTTGTTCCCAGCTAAATTAGAGTTATCGGATTCCATTCATTTTTCCCTTGCCCAGTCAGCATCTTAATCACTGGCTCCTATTGAATCTTTTGAAAGCTGGGCAAAAATCTCCATATCACTTTTTATCTTCCCAGTAGCAAAAATCAGGTCATACAAATTACCCTGGCATTTGAAAAAGCCTAAAGAAGCAAGTATCCCAAAACCAGAAGGAAAAGGGGCCAAAGCTGGCCATCATTCCCAGCACCTCTGACACAATGACAGTGGCTCCTGTCCTCATTAGGTTATACTCAGGACTTTCTGAAATCCACCTGTGTTTCACTATGGCACAATCAAGTTTCTTCCTTTCTATCACCACAACAACTAGACCAGAGTGGTTTGTCCCCATTTCCTTTCTGTATAGTTAGAAGTGGAACTCACCTTGACCTTAGAATATTTGTTAAAGTTCCATAGAGTCTTTCATTCCATGAAAGATTAGTATAAATCACAAACTTCTATCATTAAGAAATGTAATTAACTTGTAAATGAGTCAGCAACTAATTTGTTTGTGGGATAGCATAAGAAATTCTATGAAATATCATCATCTATGAAATATGAAATACACTCATTTGAAAACTTTGTGTTGGCCTATCATTTTGAGTTATATTGGCAGACTAACTCATAAGTCAAATTTAAAATATATCTCAGTACTCTCCTAAATAGAACAACTTGGTCCCAAATCTAGCTTACTAGTCTCATCATATGTCCTTATTCTTCCTGTACCCTACAATCAAGTGGAACTGGCCTTCTCTCTCTTCCTCACATATGATGTTCCACCTTTGTGCTTTTGTATTGGTCATTTCTTATACCTGGAAAGTACTCTTTTAATATCTTTATCCAAGAGAGTCTCATAATTCATTCAAAATATATGGAGGCAAGAAAGGAAGGAAGGAAGGAAGGAAGGAAGGAAGGAAGGAAGGAAGGAAGGAAGGAAGGAAGGAAGGAAGGAAGGAAGGAAGGAAGGAAGGAAGGAAGGAAGGAAGGAAAGAAGGAAGGAAAGAAAAAGAGAAGGAGAAGGGAGGGAAGAAAAAGGGAAGGGAGGAGGAAGGAAATAAACAGGCAATTTATAATGTCTAGTATATTACAGGTATAATTATAAATGCTATACAAATATTGTCTCATCTGATCCTCTTAATAACTCTGGGAGTTAGGTATTATTATTATCACCATTTTACAGTTACACAAACTGAGGCTTACAGAAAAAAAGATTACTTACTCAGGATCACACAATTAGTGTCTGAGGCCAAGTTTAAAATCAAATCTTGTTGACTTCCTGACTTTATCTTGAAATGCCTTCAATATAAAACCTCTTTTCCCCCAAAATAGCTAGTGATCTATTTTTCCAAACCAATATGTATTCAACCACATTTTATGTGTTTTATATTTGTCATGAATATTTTTATTCTTCATCTTATATGTGTAAATGATGCTTTGCCCAATAGAATATATGCCCCTTAACAACGATTGTTTCATTTGGGTGGCTTTTTATCCCAATCCTACAACAGTGACTACCATATAACAGGTTCTTAAGTAATGTTTGTTGATTGATTATCATTAACTCACAACACTATAGACTTTTTCAAGGTGCTTTGCTCCCGACATCTTCTTGAGATATTTAACATAACTCATTGTATTATCATTAATATCCTTTCTTATCTCCATTTTATATATAAGAAAACTGTCAGTCAGAGAAATGACTGGAGTGGCTTGTCTATCAAATAGCTAGAAAGTGTCAAATAGCTAGAAAGTGTCAATGGTTCCATTTAGCCTTCTATCTCCCACAGTCTTCTTTGAAGTTACCAATGAGTCAACTGTCAAATTAAATCCACTTTCCTCAATTCTCAACTTTCTTGATATCTCTGCAGCATTTCCCACTATTGATATTTTTCTTATTGTGGATATTCTCTCCTCTTTAGGTTTTCCTCATACTAATCTCTATTTTTTCTTCTTCTCTGTCTGACTGGTCCTTCTCATGTTTCCTTTGCTAGTCATTCATATATGTCATGCCCAGTAATGATGGGTATCTCCCTGATTTGACCCAAGGCCTCTTCTCTTTTAGCTTTAGTCTATATCACTTTGTGATATCATCAGTTCCTATTGATCCAATTATTATTTCTGTGCCAACAATTCCCACATATATATACCTAGTCCTAGTGTTTTTCCCCTAATTTCTAGACCCACATCCCCAACTCTGCCTTTTAGACACATTGAATGAGATGTCCGTTAATTACCTCGACCTCCACAAACCAGAAACAGAACTCATTTATTCCCCCCAAAGCCCTGTTTTGTTCCAAACTTCCCTGTTCCTGGCAAATACACCACCATTCTCCTAGTCACATAAGCCCACGACCTTGATCTCATTTTTCATTCTTCTCTGTCACTAATTCCACATATCCAATTTGTGCCAAACTTATTATTCTTACCATTAGAATATTCCCCATACATACTCCCTTCTCTCAGTTCACATAATTGCTGCCTCAATTTATGCTCTCATTAGTGCTTGCCTAGATGATTCCAAAAGGCCTCTAATTGGTTTCCATACCTCACTTTCAATAAATTACCTACTAAGTTTCCCAAGTTTACTTCTGTAAAGTATAGATATAATCATACAATCTTTCCTTGCTCCAAGCTCCAATAATGACTTGTTACCTCCAAAATAAAATAAACCCTTCCATTTGGCCAAGCTTTTCATACCTTCTCCTATCTTTACAGATTTGTGGTTTTTTTTTTCAATAAAAACAATAAAGTGGCCTTCAAATCTAATTTGTTCTTTATTTAATGGACATTATATATTTTTTATTTGAAATTAATTCAAATTTAAATATTTTATTTTTTTGCCCATCAATTAGAGAATGGTTGGGTAAATTATGGTACATGAATGTTATGGAATATTATTGTTCTGTAAGAAATGACCCACAGGAGGAATACAGAGGCTTGGAGAGACTTAACATCAACTGATGCTGAGTGAAATGAGCAGAACTAGGAGATCATTATACACTTCAACAATGATACTGTATGAGGTTGTATTCTTATGGAAGTGAATATCTTCAACATAGAGAAGAGCTAATCCAATTCCAATTGATCAATGATGGACAGAATCAGCTACACCCAGGGAAGGAACACTGGGAAATGAGTATAAACTGTTAGCATTTTTTTGTTTTTCTCCACAGGTCATTTTTACCTTCCAAATCCAATTCTTCCTTTGCAACAACAACAACAACAACAACAACAAAATTCGGTTCTGCACATATATATTGTACTTAAGATATACTATAACATATTTAATATGTATGGGAATGCCTGCCATCTAGGGGAGGGGATGGAGGGAAGGAGGGGAAAAATTCGGAACAGAAGGGAGTACAAGGGATAATGTTGTAAAAAATTACCTATGCATATGTACTGTCAAAAATGTTATAATTATAAAATTAATAAAAAATAAAATAAAATTTTGTGAAGAACTTCAAAAAATTATTTTATTTTTTTAAATTATTGATACACTCTTAATAGATTGCAACTTTTTCACTTGTACCCCTTCCTTCAAGCCAGGCAAATTGCTAACATTTAGATAGAGAGGGACAACCAGGTACCACAGTAGAACAGTGGCCTTGACACCAGGAGATCTGAGTTAAAATCCAGCCTCACATATTTGCTCTGTACTAGCTATGTGACCCTAGTCAAGTCACCTAACTTTTATTGCCACACACACACACACAGAACAACAATAACAACAACAACAACATTTGGATAAACGTCTGACTTTCTGCTTTGATTTAAATTTTTGTTTACTTGTAACTAAACCTTGGCCTCTATTTTTGAAGAAAAAATCAGGAAGCAGAAAAGATTTAAGTAAAAACAGTAGAGTTTACATGTCTATTATTAGAAAAATATAGAAAGGAAAAGCTGGGAACACAATAGACCTTTTATCATTTTTTTTCCAGGAGAGGAAGTTTTCCTTCAGCTTTTGAAGAAGTGAATGCAAACAGTTAAGTTCATTCTATTGCTGAAGATCATTTCAGGGCTCAAAGACCCATGTTGATGTTTCCTTTCCATTCCGTAGCTCTGCTTTACTCCCAGTTTCTCTCTCGACCTGTAATCCTTTCTGTCTTGATTCCTTATGTTCCTGGGAAGGCATAATGAATTTCTCCATTAATTCTCTTGTTGCTCATATATTTTAGTACCTGCTCCTCTTTATTAGTCTGCTTTTTTGCAGTGTGTGTGTGTGTGTGTGTGTGTGTGTGTGTGTGTGTGTGTGTGTGTGTGTGTTTGTGTATCACTTTAGGAACTCCTGATTGTGACTTCCAGTTCAAAGACTGAAATAGTACCAAATTACTCCCAGGCTTACTGAAGAAGGCTTGCCTCTGCATTACAAATCCTGGTGTCCTAGTTAATTACTGAAATCACCAATGCTCAGAAATAGAGGGAAGCAAATATATGGTAAGGGCAAATAAATTTTTAGGAAATTTGGAAAGGGAAAATAATTAGAGTGAGGGAACAGAAAATGAAGAAAGTCTTCATAGACTGAGTTGACACCTGAATTGAGTCAATTCAACCCAATGAACATGCATTTATCTTTTCCAGATACCCAAGGATACAAGATAAAATAAAGAGTTCCTAGTCTCTAAAAGTTTATATTTTACTGGAGAAAATAAATTATGTAAACATAATAATATTCATGACAATTTGGATAGGAAAGAGCAAGTACTCAAAACTGCAAGACAGACCCTTACAGAAAAAGATGGAAACATGAACTTGGACTTGAAGAAAGCTAAGGATTTGAAGAAGTAGAGGTGATTAAGGAATGTATTTCAGGAATGAGGAATAGAATGACATATGCAAAGGTCCAGAGGTAATAGATGATTTGCCAATTAAGGAAAGTGGTGGCTGTGGAGAGGAGAAAAGAGGATGCAAAGAGGGGAGGGAGGGAGGATATTCAAGAGATGTCATGATGGTAAAAGTAAGATCTATCAACTCAATGGATATGAAAGGGAGTGAAGAGTTAATGCTGAGATTTTGAATTTGGGAATTAAAAAGATCATGATCCCCTCAATAGAAATAGGGAAGTTTGGAGAAGTGGATTGAATAGAAAAGACAATTGAATTGTGTTAGATATGCTTCAGGATTCATAACATCCAGTTGGAGATAGCCAAATGATGCCATACTATTGCTCAGAGCACTGATGAAGGTTGGATATATACATGTTTTAATAATTTGCATAGAGATCATTGACTCCATGGGAGATGATGGGATCAATCAGAGACAATTCGGAGAAAAAAGAAATCATTCCAGGATGGAGCCTTAGCAAAGGCCCACAATTTGGTAGTGAGATATATATGATAATTGAGCAAGGTAAACGGAGGCAAGAGGTGGGGGATTACCAAAATAGAAAAATCAAAAGAGAAAAGTACAGAAATTCAAAAAGAAGAAATTGTTCAGGAAGGGAATGGTCAAGGGTATAAAATGTTGCCCAGAAGTCAAGTATAATGAAGAATAGGCCATTTGATTGAGCAATTAAAAGCTAACTGGTAACCTTTGAAAAAATATTTTCAATTATGTGATAAAGTCAGAGGCCAGATTTCAAAAGGTTGGAAAATGAGTGGGATGAGAGGAAATTGATGCAATTAGTATATTATTCATCTATTTGTTGTTGGTAGTTTCTTTCTTTTTTTTTTTTTTTTTTTTGTAACTACTTAAGCATACTTCTTTTGAGTGGTTATGGATCTCATCCAGAAGGATCTGTAGAGTTCCAACTTAATGCAATAAGCATAATATCATCCTTAAGAGGCGCCAGTTAAGCACCACGATGCAATGATAAATCTTCGATATAGATGATTTCCCTCCATGACGACAGTAAATAATTTGATGAGCATTTCTCTCTATTGTATACCTTGACCTGTAGTAATTAATGGTCTGAGGTGCACCAAATAAAGTTATCCCTCTTATGTTCGTCACAAGAGTTCCATAAATTTGAATGTGTGTATTTGAAAACACTTGTTTGAAAGAAAGCCTTTAAGGCAGGATGTTTCCTCCAGCTGCATGAGACTGAATTAAATGTCTTTATAGTCAATAAAGAGAAAATACAATAGATCCTTCTATTTGTTACATCTGTAAATCAGTTATGTGATAGCAAGGATTTGATCTATTATGTAAATAATGCTTATAAAAGCTTGTCCACTCCATTTTAGTAGCTTCACCAAGGATGCTTTCAATGTTTCTGTAGATTATTCTAATTTACTTTTTATAGAGGTAGGTAAGTAAGCATACAAGATGGTAATTATTGTTGATAAATTATAAGTTAATAAATACTCTTTCATTTATATTTTTGCTAGTAATAAGGTCTGAGTTATGGAGAGGGAATTTCCCCACTTTGGGGCAACTTTCACATAGCTTGAGAATTGTTGCATCAATGCCGCAACAATGATTTTGTCTCTAGCCTTGGAGGAACTGAAATGGTACTGTGGATAAAGCATGAGGCCTGCATCAGGAAGAAATGAATTCAAATATGATATCATATACCTACTAGCTGTGTGGCCTTGGGCAAATCACTTAACTTCAGTCTGCCTTAGTAACCCCAACTGCAAAATTATAATAAAAATAACCTCTACCTCACAGGGTTGCTGTGAGGATTAAATGAAATAATATTTACAAAAGCACTTAACAGAGTGCCTGATACTTAGTAGGTACTTAATAAATGTTTGTATCTTTCCTTCCCTATCATGGACTATATGTATTTTTGGTCTAATCCAACTGCTTTTGAGGTATTGCCTTCAGTGTCTTTTCAAACGACCACTATTATCACATCAAAACTGTGATGTGAGTCCCATTGTGATACCTCAAGTATCTTTGATAATGAAAAGAAATTGTTGTAAAAATCTGTGAGCAGAACCAGGAAAACATTATACACAGCAACAACAATATTGTACAAAGAAATACTGTCAATGATTCATCTATTCTTGGTAATACCATGAAAATCCCAAAAGATTCATAATGAAATAAATATATTATCCACTTCCAGAGAAAAAAATGGATGTGTGACTGCAAGCTGATACATACTATTTTTCATTTTCATTCATTCTTTCTTTTTTTTTCCGTTTGCCTTCTTGTATAAAATGAATAATATGGAAAACCATTACATCATTGCACATATATAACCTATATTGTGCTGCTTTTCATCTCAGGGAAGGAGGAAGGGAAGGAAGGAGAAATAGATTTTGAAACTTAAAACTTTTTCTAAAATGTTAAAAATAATTTTAATGTAATTGGGGAGAAAATAAAATGTTATTTAAATTTAAAAAGCAATAACAAATATAAAAAATTTATAATTAGACAAAACAAATCACCAAAATAGTCATGCATAAGAATGCATTTCTGGTTCTCTATTTCTAAATTATCATCTTTCTGTCAAGACATGGAACGTACAATTCATACTGTCTCTTGAAGTCATATTCGGTTGCCATTTTCAGACTTCTCAAGACTTTCAAAGTCAGACCATCTTACATTATTGTTGATGTCACTGTAAAAATTATTATCATAGTAAACCTTTCTTGCCTTCTCACCCCATTTCAGATGCTAATGACTGTCTAACATCATTATTTCGCATTTTTTGCTTATACTTATCTGCAAATACTCACCTGCCTAGATATTAAGTTTCCTGATGGCAGAGACATTTTGTCTTAGTTTTGAATCTCCAATGTCTAGACATACCTGACATCTAGTAGATAATATACTTATTAGTTGATAAGAATGAAGATATAAATGAACTAATGAATAACACAATGATGAAGTACTTATCATATCAGAGAACTAGAAGATACCATATGGATAATCCAATCCAATTCCTTCATTTTATGGATAAGGAAACTGAGGCAAAAAGAGAAGTGATTTGTCCCAGATTGTACAATAATTAATGGAATATTAGGCAAAAGATTTTGGCCTCCTAACTCCCAGCCCAAAATTATTAGAAGATTACTTACACTGATCTGTTTGAAATAATTACTTTAATGACAACTGGATCCAAAACCAACATTAGAAGATTTCTATTATATTAAAGGGTGTACTTGAGCTAGCTGTTAAATATCTTAAATATCCACAGTGAGCATTTATACATGGAAAACTGGCAAATAGCTACACATAAGGGTTTAATTATTTATCCAGATTTAAAGATTATGTCCCATATACTTTAATTTAAGTTAAAAAGAAAAAGTTTACTGGATACCAACTATGGGTAAAACATTATGTTCTTATGAGGCTAATATGTGAAAAAAGGCAAATATATTTTATAAGTTTCAAGAAAAGGGTTTATATAAAAGATATTTGGCTAATTGATGAAATTGGTCATCCCTCAAAATCTCAGAAAATTAAATTAACCAGAGCACCTAAGACTCAAAGTGTTTGGGGTATATGATAATTCACTGTGGGATAATAAATTTAGAGCTGGAAGGTAACTTAGAGGTCATCTAATTTTCTCCTTTACAAATGTTGAAGTGAGCTCCCATAAAGGTTGTTTCTTGATTTATCCAAAGTGACATAAGTAGTGATTCCAAATCCAATACTCATTCAATTGAATCACACTGCCATTGTGTATTTATTTTTAAAGGGCCTCAGAATAAATAGCAGCTTAGTCAATTCAAAATCTCTTGTGGTTCCTTTCTTCTGATACTGGTGGTTTCTGACTAGTTAAGAGTCTCATCCCTCTGTAACTCCCTTTTCCATCCCTGCCCACCAGATTAACTGCTCCAGTTTCCATTGTTTTGATTTCTTGGTTTGTGGTCATAAGTTTATTTCTGGATTTTGGCTTACTTCTACTAGCCCATGTGGTTCAAGTGTTCCCATCTTAAAATTCAAACAGTTCCAAGGCAAAACCCCAGAAATATTTGTGTAGGATGAAGGGGTGTTTATGTCCCGTCATTAACATTTCCCATATAAGAAATTGTCCATCTGGTTAAATGCCAATACTTAATTAGTCATATTAGAGGCAGTTATTATTTGTTTGATAAATTTGTAGTCTAAATCTATTAGAGACAGGCAATCTATTTCTAATGTTTTGGTGGAAATCATTGATTTATTTTGGGTTTTGGTCAAGTGTAATTGCATAGGGAACTTCCAGTGCAGAAACTCCTACTGACTAAAACAGTCACCTATTCAACTTATAGTCTTAGAAAGCTTTGTAGGGAACTATTAATATAAAAAACTTGGGCAAGATCACAAAGTCAAGATATCTTAGATAAGGAACTTAAGGCTAGGTCTTCATTATTCCATGACTGGCTTTCTATTAATTAAGTCACATAGCTTTTCACTTTTGGCTTAATTAATTGAAAATTAATTTTCAATTTCCTAATATTCCTAATCTACATTATATGTCAACTATATTAATATTGTTTTAGATGTAAGTGTATGTCTGCATATATGTGTATGTATATATGCGGATGTGTGTGTTAAGTGTTAATATATATGTGTTTAGTGCTTGGGGGGAAGGAAGAGAAAAAAGAAGGGGAACCAATCCAACCATTCTGGAGAACATTTTGGAACTAGGTCCAAAAGGCTATCAAAATGTGCATACCTTTTGATCCAGCAGTATTTCTACTGGGCTTATATCCCAAAGACATCTTAAAGGAAAGAAAGGGACCCACATGTGCAAAAATGTTTGTGGAAACCCTTTTTGTAGTGGCAAGAAAGTGGAAGCTGAATGGATGCCCATCAGTTGGAGAGTGGCTGAATCAATTATAGTTATATGTTATGTGAAGTTATGTATAGTTATATGAATGCTATGGAATGTTATTGTTCTATAAGAAACGATCAGCAGGATGATTTCAGAGAGGCCTGGAAAGACTTACATGAACTGCTGCTAAGTAAAATGAGAACAAGAGAATCAGTGTACACAGCAACAATAAGATTATACAATGATCCATTCTGATGGCTGTGGCTCTTTTCAACAATGAAATGATTGAGGCCAATTCCAGTGAATGAGAGACGTATACACACAGAGTGAGGACTGTGGGAATTATGTGGATCACAATATAGCATATTCACTTTTTGCTGTTGTTTTCTTGCATTTTATTTTCTTTCTCATTTTTTCCTTTTTGATTTTATTTTTCTTGTACAGCAAGATAAGTGTATAAATAAGTATGCATATATTGGATTTAACATATTTTTACTATGTTTAACACATTGCCTACTTGCCATCTAGAGAAGGGAATGGGGGGAATGAGGGGAAATTGGAACACAAGTTTTTATAATCATTAATGTTGAAAAATTATCCATGCATATTTTGAAAATAAAAATCTTTAATAATAAAAAAAGAAATCATGAAAAAAAAGAAAAAGTTTGTTCTTATCTCAGAAGCTGGAATTTGGAGGTTTATCAAATACCAGATTACTATGGTCATTGATTATTTTGCCATGTGTTGTATCTAACCTATTTCACTGATCTACCACTCTATTTCTTAGCCAGCACCAAATGGTTTTGATGATTGTGCTTCATAATATAGTTTTAGATCTGGTACTACTAAGCCACCATCCTTTATATTTTTTTCATTAATTTCCTTGATATTCTTTATCTTTTGTTCTTCCAGATGAATTTTGTTATTATTTTTTCTAGTTCTATAAAATTTTTTTTGGCAATTTGATTGGTTGGCACTGAACAAGTAGACTAATTTGGGTGAATTGATTTTTTTATTATATTAGATCAGCCTACCCATGAGCAATTCATATTTTTCCAATTGTTTAGATCTGACTTTATTTGTATGAGAAGTGTTTTGTAATTGTGTTCATATCCCATGTTTATTTCTGCTGCTATGATGAAATGTCATTTTTGGGGGGGGGTTTGGAGAGGAAATTTGAAGAGGTAAAATTTTTCTGACCAATTTTGCCATTTCCCCAGAATCCTCTTTCCTTAAGTATTCTTCATGAAAAGACAAGAGTTGAATAGCAAATTTGACTCAAATACAAGATTTGGGAAATGCATAAAAGGGTAAGGAAAAGGAAATCATAAAGGATCTACTAAAGTTTAACTGTTTCCATTCCTACATGGTATAATACTTGTAACTCATAAAAGCTTTCTTGTTATTAGGGCAGTTAGAAGGAGTATACATATACAGAAGGTATAGATATGAGTTGAATATGAATGGTTGATATAAAAAAAATAAAACTAAGGAATGAGAAATAGGATTGCACTAAGAGAAAGGGAAAGGGAAAGATAGAATAAAGTAAATTACTGCACATAAAACAGACAAGAATGGTTGGGAAGACAGGGAAGGTGTGGGGAGTCCTTGAAGACTTTATTTCTCAAATGAAAACATTCACATTTATAACTCCCAATTGATAAATGATCAAAAGATAATAAAGTTTTCAGATGAAGTAATCAAAGCTATCTATAGCCATATGAAAAAGAGTTCTAAATCATTATTGATTAAAGAAATGCAAATTAAAACTATTCTGAGATGTGGTATACCTCCCACCTATTAAATTGGCTGCTAGAACAGAAAAGACAAATGACAATTGGAGCAGATATGGAAATTGAAACATTAATGCATTGTTGGTGGAGTTGTGAACTGATTAAACCATTTTGCAGAGCAATTTGGGGCTAAAGTTAAAGAGCTATAAAACTACACATATCCTTTGACTTAGCAAAATATCACTTCTATGTTTGTATCTCAAATAGTTAAAAAAAAAGCAAAAAAAAAAAGAAAGGGACCTATCTATACAAAAAATATATAAAGAAGCTCTTTTTTGGTGAGCTATAGTCTCATCCCAGATGTTCCCTAAAATAGTGATCCTTTGCTACAGCTTTCTCACTCTAGAACATCCTCGGCCACTAGTAAGTTTCTCTTGGACCTTCCATTTTGCACAAGGTCCAAGCTTCCTTCCCCTGTTGGCTCTGCTTCTGACTTTCCAGACTTTATACTATAGTTCCAGCACCCCTCCCTTCTTCCCCACATTGTGTTTTTTTGTATGCTGTCTTTCCCCATTAGAATGTAAGCCCTTCACAGGCAGGAGACTATGTTGTTTGTTTTTTTTTTTTTTTATTGTAGAAAGTTAATTTATTTTTAATACACATTGCTTTATGAATCATGTTGAAAGAGGAAAATCAGCAAAAGGGAAAAAACTATGGGAGAGATATAAAATAGAAAAAAGAAGTGAACATAGCATGTGTTGATGTATATATAATCTCCTTCTGGACGCTGATGGCATTTTCTGTCCAAAGTCTATTGGGATTGTTTTGGATCCTGAATTGTTGAGAAGTACCAAGACTTTCATAATTGATCATGGTATTCTTGCTGTTATTGTATACAATGTATTCCTGGTTCTGCTTGTTTTGCTCAACATCAGTTCATGTAAATCTTTCCAGGCCTTTCTATGATCGGCTTGTTCTTCATTTTTAATAGAACAATAATATTCCATTACTTCCATGTACCACAACTTATTCAGCCTTTCACCAATTGATGGGCATCTACTCCTTTTCCAATTCTTTGCTACCAAAGAAAGAACTACTACGGACATTTTTGCACATGTGGGTCCTTTTCTCTCCTTTATGATTTCCTTGGGGTACAGACCCAGTAATGGCAATGCAACTATGTTTCTTTTAACTTATATTTGTATCCCCAGCATTTACTATAATGCCTTGCATATTATAAGTGTTGTAATATAACATATAATATATAATATAAAACATTTATATAATGTTTGTTGACTACCTCACTAAAATGTGGTGATGAGTGCTATACATAATATGTCAGATAAATACTTTTCCCAGAATAAAATAGTTTTAGAAATAGTTTAGAAAAACTCTACAATGTAGATTGATTTGTTTTCTACTTAGTTAACTGTACTTTTCAACTTCCAGGCTTATTGTGGATTATTTTCTATCAGTGATTCTATGTTACAGCCAAACTGTAACTGAGCTCTGAACTCCATCTTTTAATCTGAATGACTGGGAATTCCAAATATCTAGAATTCACTCTGTTCACTTATGTCTCTGTCCTAGCCTAAGTTTATTAACTTTAGGAAGTCTTAACTGAGCCCTTAGTTTTTAGTTTTATATATATATATATATATATATACATACATATATATACATATATATTTAGTTATATACATATACATATATACATAGTTTTATATATGTGTGTGTGTATATATACATATATATGTATATATACAAATATGCATATGTTTACATGTTACATTATCCCCAATTAAATGTATTACTTTAGGGAACTTTTTTATATTTGGTTCGGTTTTATCCTAGGTCTCCTAGTTTCTTACATAGTGCTTTGCATTTAATACACCTTTACAAAATGTTTACTGGATTGGATTGTTTTAGAACAGTTTTATTTAACAAATCTCCTTCCCTATCCTTATCCCAAGCCTGAGTCACATAGTACTTTCTTTCCACCAGTCTATCATGAACCAGCTTTGCCCCTGCAGTCCATTGTAAACTGCCCCTGCTCTTTATGCAAAGTGGAAACTTAATAGTATATCCTACATAGAGACAGATAGAGATTTCCTGTATTTAGTTCCCACTCGAAACTGATTTCTTCCACCTGAACTTTACTGATCATTTTCCTTCTTAAAGTTCATCTTCTTGACATGCATGGAAAACAGCCATAATTATAATACATAGCACAGCCCAACAGAAGAGAAGGGTGGGGAGAAGTAAAGAAATAGTTTCTCTAGATCATTGACAGCTCCGATGAGGCAATATATCCACAAAAGATTTCTCAATACTAAAAGGATTTAATCACACCTACCAGGTGCCATGAAACTGCACTTAGACTAGGCTTCTGCCAGCTTCCAACATAATCTAAACTGTCTATGCCTGCAGGTGAAGTCAGCTTGCTCAGGTGGCCAATTATTATTGATATTTTGATGCAGTGAGCAAAAACAAAACAAAACAAAACAAAAAGACCTCCAGAAGATGGTGATGGTGACTGTAGCAGTTTTGCATAAAACAGAAAACAGGAACACTAATTTATTTAAATTCTGCCATTGGAACATCTGTCACTTATTTCATTTCATGGAACTCAAATGAGATGATGTTTAAAGGAAAGATTTACATTCAACTCAACTGACATTCATGGACTTACTTTGTGTAATTATATTGGGAAGTATGTAATATTCCAGCACTTAGGAAATGCCTGACACATAATAGATTTTTATTTAGATCTCTGACCTGATTGCCAGATATACAGGTAAGGAAATACAGATAAGGAAATCCAAAGAATATACAAAATAAATTTCATGCTCAATCAAGTACTAATCACCTGAGGGAAGTGAAGCAGGGAGAGAAAAACAGAAGGGTCAGGAGGTGGTACATTGAACTGGGATATGAAGGAAGCTATAGATTTTATAAAGATATGTCGTTTTTTCTTGTCTTTAATTATTCCTCATTCATACAACAAATATTTATTGAGTTCCTAAAAAGAATGATGCCAGGTTTTACTTGACCTCTTCTCTTCATTCTTGTTTCACCCTCAATAGGAGAAGTTGCTTTTCTCATGCCCAGCTCATAGAGGAGAGAAAATAGAAGGTATACAATTTGTTTGGGGTCAAGTTAACATCGACTATTCCTTTGTCATCCCTTTCCTCTAATATTCTGGTGACAATCAGAAAATTATTTTTTTTAATTATTCATTTTTTGGGGGTGAGGCAATTGGGTTAAGTGATTTCACGGGAGTCACACAGCTGGTAAGTGTTAAGTGTCTGAAGTCAAATTTCAACTCAGGTCCTCCTGATTCCAGGATCAATGCTATATCTACTGTGCCATCTAATTGGCCCTAATTAGAAAATTTTTTATTATTCATTTTATATAGCTTTTATTTTTCTCCCAATTGTGTAAACTATCATAGGTGTAAACCTATCATTTCCTTCCATTCACAAAATGGCCATATGAAGTTGGCAGAATCAATGCCATAACCTCATCTTTATCAAGGAAACCATAATTCATAATACCCACTAATGTAGAGATTAGAAATATATACAGGAATCCTGTCCTAAAGAAACTTGAAATCTAATAATCACAGAGATAATAAGTATAAACCTTTATACAAAATATCATGTGATAAAGGTACTATTGATGGGGCTATGAATTAGTCCTAACTTCTGGATAATAATTTGAAATTGTAGAGAAATATTATTAAGTTATATATATATATATATACTTTGATTCAGTTATCCTACTGTTAGGCACATATCTCAAGCAAGTTAAAATGTAGGCACATACACACACAAATACACATATACAACCATGTAAAGGTCCTTTGTCATTGAAGCTTTTTTTTAGTGGTAGTGGAATGGTGGAAAAACTGGAAATAAAATGGTTATCTGTTGATTTCAGAATGGTGAAACAAATTGTAATACATCAATGTTTTAGAATATAATTATACTACAAGAAAAAATGAATATTAAGAATTCAGAGACACAGAGAGACTGTACTAGCAAATAGAGTGACTTATCCAGAATTAGAACAATATCCACAATAACTTCAATGATGCAAATGAAATGATGTTTCATTTTATTTCAACTACGTTTGAACCAATAATTGAGGACAATAATGCTTGTCTCATGTACTTTATAGCCTTGTTGTGAAGAAAGTAATACTTAGCACGGTATCACATATATTACACATATACTGTATAATATATAAAACATATTAAGTACTTAAATGCTTCATTCATTCATTCATTCATTTGTTTATTCCTTTATAGAGTTTGCTATTAAAAGGCATGTTATATTTTTAAAGGCCTTGTACCATTTGTAAATAGATTTCTATTCCTAAATGACAGTATCATTTTCTTTTTTATTATCTCCCTCCTTGATTTTTCTAATCTTTTTTTTCAGCTATTTGAAAACATAATTTTAATGTTTTTCCACCAGATTGTCAAAACTGTACTAAGAATTCTCCAACTAGTATACAAAATCACTGAGAATGGTGATAAACATATAGACACCTTTAGTATACAGTACATTAACTATACTTAAAAATCTAGCTGCATTCCCCCAAAGGAAAGGAAAGTCAATAACCATTTGGGATTTTAAATTTTATTTTATTATTAATTTATGAAACAAAATAATCATTTAGATAACAGAATACAAAAAGATTATTGCACATGAAACGGCAAATCTATTATATACATCATATTCCTTCTAAATATGTAATAATATAATCATGTAAATTTCTTTCCCTCCTTTTTTTCTTTATTCCCCTCACCCCTGCCCTAGAGATGGCTATCATTAGACATAAAAATGTAAATATTTGTAAAATTATTCTATACATACTTCTATTTATCAGTTCTTTCTCTGTGTACAAATATTATCTTCACATATCTTTTGTAGTTAATTTGGGTATTTCTAATGGATCATTTATTAAGTTCTTTGAGATATAGGACCTTTATCTGAGAAACTGCCTAGTTTCCCCAGCCAATTTTCTGTTTTAATTCCTATCAACAAGCATCTGTTAACCACGTGCTATATGCCAGGCATTATATCAAGTACTAGGAATATAAATAAGGGCAAAATCAAGCTTTAGCTCCAAGTAGTTTATAATCTCATGGGGAGATAGACAACCATGTACAAAAAAATTTATGTAAGCCTGAGTTGCTGGGAAGATGGTGATACTCAAGATAGTGAGTGAAAAGTCAGTAAAGAAAGAATGGAGAGTTTGGAGATAGAAATGACTTAACTTTTAAATGTGTTGAAATTAAGATGTCTATGGGATATCCAGTTTGAGATTTCCAGTAGTCACTTGGAGATGCAAGATTTGAGGTTGAGAGAAGTTAGATTAATAGATCTGAGATTCATCTGTATTGAAACAATGCTTGAATCCATGGAAACTGAAGAGCTCATCAACTGAAATGGATGAGATGTGATATCCAAATTCTATCTATGGAAACAATATTACATATTTTTTCCAGTGGTTGTCACCTCACTATACTATTCCCAAATCTCTTCCCAAGATGTCTCAGCCTCCACTGCAAACTTTTACTCCCAATTCTCCTCTTATTGGCTATTATCTGGATTCTGTGGTTACTATAGAATACCATAATAATGGAACAAACAATACAACCTATTCCTGCAAGTACATAGACTGGCAAAAATTTACCTCTGGATTCTTTTCTCTGTATTGGTGGTTGGAACATCCCTAGATATTACAGTGTATTATTTCCTTCCTGCTTTGTGATGCTAGAGCAGAATTTAGTTTTCATCTTGGTAACACTGAGGCCCTGGATGACTGAGATTCCAACTAGAATCACCCAAGTGTCATTCAAATGGATAAGGTCTTGATGGAAAAAACATCAATGGAGAAGAAGCAAGAAGCTGGGATTCTTCAGGAAAAAAAAACATAAGGTCCCAGGACAATGTAAAACTCATAGGGTAGGTTGGGAGGCTCATCCAGTAATCCATTACCAAAAGGCCTTACTCTAGACCAGGAATTTCTGAATGCTCTAATTCTGCTTAGCTCAATGACAAACCATATTCTTTGGGGACTGTCCATGAATCATTGTAGGGCCAGATACCTCATAATCCCATGTTTCAGGGTGAGGTCAGCTACTTTTGGCTTTGCCTATTGTGTCCTCAGACCCTTGCCAGAGATTTTTGTGCTGAGTATTGAAAGAATAATGAAAAGCAGAGTGCTACCCACTTCTATTCTTAGCATCATAGTTCTATCTGTAAAAACAGCTGATGAGTATTTTTTGTTAAGGGAGAGATTGAAATAATCCCAGAAAATTCCCCAGTGAACAAGGGGAGGGAGGGCTTTGCATGATAAGGAAGAGATGGAAAAGGGAGGTGACTGCCAGCTATCATGACAACTAGAGGCCAGAGAACCAGCACAAGACACATTTCTAAATTAACTAAGGTGCATTTATTCATTATATTATGGGTACCAAGTACCTGCATGAGTTAGGTATTCCATGATGAGCATTGGGATTCCCAAAAGTAAGACTGACCTGGGTTCCTCTATCAAAAAGAGGCATCTACTCTTGTTTGTTAATACGTGGTCAGTGAACAGTTAGGGCCATAAGGAATAGTTATCTTTCTAGACCCCACCATGTCCTTTATAGCAGTTTTCCCTCTGAGTCCTGTCATTGCCAGATATTGGGGGCAGAGCTTTCACCTACATCACTGCCTCTTTCTTGACTACCTCAAAGGTCTCCACTATTGGTCCTGTTTCTTTCTAGCTTGCAGCTTGACAGGAACTCTCTCAGTTTATTCATTGATCTTCCTGAAATCATCCAAGTAAGGGCACCTAACTCTCAGAAATCCCACTATAGATTAGATTGAGTGGTCTTGTCTTCCTATCATGAGCGCCAAAGTTTTGGCTGTCTTCCTTTGGCCTATCTTCTGACATTCCATCCTTAGTCTTTGCTGACTGAAACCTTCCCTCTGAGTTTTTCCTCCTGCCCTCCTCCAAAAAAGGGGACATACTAAACACACTTTTAAATGGCATTTAATGATATTTTTATAAATAACTTCCTTTATATTATGTCTTAGAAAGTATCTCTCTATTTTCTCTAGTTGTAGAGAGCCAGAAGTCTGGAGAAGTATACTTAAAACAAGGTGTTAACTCAGTGGAATTGATGAGATGGTTGTTCTCTAATTCACATGTATACTTAGTACTTAGCATGGTGATGTAATAGTTCTATAGTTGATCTAATTGTAATAGGGTATTTAAACTGAGGACAAAGTCAGCCACAACCATTCTATCTTTGATCATCTTTGTGGTGGCTCTTCTGCTAGTTTCCACTTATATGGCTCTAATTTTTCTTTGTTAGAGAACCATGTTTCTAAGACTTCAGTGATCTGATTCCCAAGTTACAATAAAACCTTGTTGTTTTTTTTTATTACCTTAACTATGCACTCTACATCTAGTAATGAACTTTCTCATGAAGAAGTTTGTCCCAGTAATGTAAACTCCTCAAGGAATTTATAAATCTTTTGTCTTAACCAAAGTATCATTAGTGGTATTCTACATTTCCTCCTTTGTAAAGTGAGGATTAAAATGTCTCCTGTAGCAGTAGGCTCTATATAATGCTCATGCTTGCAAAGTGCTTCATACATTCTGTTTCGTTTTCATCTCAGTGCAATGTTCTGACATCAATTCTACTGTTTCTTAATTACTTTTATAGAGAGGTAATTGAGACTTCAAGAGGTTTAATCACTTATCCAAGGTTACTGGTAAGAGTCTTAGAAGAGATTTTAACCTAGGTGTTTCTGACTCCAAATCTAGCACTCATTCCATAATGAGATAGGATTGTGCATACAAAGTAGGTTGTAAGCTTTAATATGTTAGATAAAGTAGGCTATTATGATTATTATCTTGGGGGCAAGGATAGTGCTTCTTGTTATCCCCAAAACATCTAGATCATAGGCCTAGAAGGAATGTTCCTTACAATAATATCTTTCCTGCCTGTTTCTTTCTCTAGTCAGGTCTTGGTCTCAACCAGCCCATGTTAATTTAGGAACCCTAATTAGAAGAGAACTTTAATTAATAGTGAGTCACATGGTTTAATAGAAAAACATTTTTTTTCTTTAGTTTATATAAGATCCCATTTGGTTTGATTTCTGGTAACTGAAGCATGGAAGTATCCTCCTAATGGAAGATGTACTTATAAAACATAGGATTTGGAGAAATCACTTCAAAACATCCCCAAGATTAAGAGAGTGAATCACACTCCTATAGTCATACTTAACTTAAAATAACTTCAGCTAAAAAGTGAATAGTAAATAACACAAGAAAAAACTCATCACTGATGTTCGCTCAGAAGATTTCATACATTTCAAGTATGTTAAGTTCCATTATTAACACCTTTGCAAATTGAAAAAAAAATAATCTGTTTCTAGAGGTAGTGGGTTCTCCTCACTGGCAGTTTTTGAGCTAAAAGTGTATGCCTCCTTCTTGTAGAAGAGATTCCTGTTCAAGTAGACTTTGGATCAAGATTCTGTCTTTTTATATATACATGCAAGGTTCATTTCCTCAAGGTGGCAAGCAATCACTGAACCTGAAGCTTGTAGTATTTTATTGCTTCTCCATGTTTTTCTAGGACAATGGAATTAAAAATTACTGAAAGGATCATGAAAATTCTACTGATGGCATCCTGGAAACTGCCAGATTTTCATAAGGTTGCCTTTTATGGATTCTCATGTCTTTTCCTATAAATGTTAAACAGTACTACCATAGATTGTTCCAGGATAGGAAGAGATCCTTCTCTTCTGGAAGTTATTGTACTTTGTAATTCTTTTCTTCTTTCTTTTCTTCCTTCTCTCTCTTTCCTTTCTTCTTTTCTTCTTTCTTCCCTTCCTTTCCCTTCCTTCTTTCCTCCATTCCTTCATCTGTTCCTTCCTTCCTCCCTCCCTCCTTCCCTCTCTTCCCTTTCTTCCCTCTTTCCTTCCTTCCTTCCTTCTTTCCTCAAAGAAATAAGATGGGCTGGACTCCCTAGACAATTTGTTCATTACCAGGACTGTCCAAGAGCAAGTATCTTTTGATTCTGGATGACCAATGTATGTTCTTTACATTGGTGTCTCTTAAAATTTTTTTTTACTCACAACCTGTTTTTGCTCCCCCAAATTTTGTGACCCCAGGTATATAGGTATGTAAAATGACTTATGGAAATCAAAAATTTACTGAAAATAAATCATAATTTCGTGACCCCCAAATTCAGGTCACAAACCACAGTTTAAGAAGTTGGGTTTTAGATAGATACTTAGAGTAGAGAAAAAAGGTCATTTAATCAAGCTTCGTTAGTTTAATGGGAATATCCTTTAAAACATAGTGAAGCTTCTATTTTATATAACTGTAGTCACTAAATAACATTTCAATAGCTTCAGAGCCTGATATCCTAGAAGGGATGACATACTCCAAGAGAGGGAATGACCCTCTATGAAGCTGGGTTCCAGTTCTCTTGGCATATGAACCACTTCTTAAAATGATTACATTGAAATTCTGTTTTATAAGATTAATGTGGATAACTTTTCAGAATTTGATCTCTTCTGGGATGGCTGCTAAAATTGGGAGATGGAGGCTAAGGAGTTAAGTTCCTGAAGCTGGATGTTGCCATCCTCATGAGAAGAACATCCTGAACAACTGTTCTTCTTTTTTTTTAATAGTCCAAGAATTTATTATTCATCCAATTCAATCCCTGCATTTTGCAGATGATGAGCTTGAGTACCAAACCAATCAAATGATGTCTTAAAAGTAACAAAGTTGGAGCTCTGGAAATTCAGCTCCAGTTCTCTGATTTCCAATTCTAGAATTAATTATTTTGTATAACACTTTAGCTTTAACCGATTGGTAACAAATATAACTAAAGCCCATATTTTTGGCAGAGGAAGGAGATGAGAGAGAAAGGAAAAACACTGATGGGTGACTTTTACTCAGAGATTTTATTGACTACAGAGGATGACACCCCACTTTGTACCACACTCCACTCAGAAGATCTCTTCTCTAGCACTGAAAGGAAAGCAGAGGCAATAATCATCATTAATATCTATATCCTCTACAAAGCACCCAATCCCTTCTTTCAGTAACTGGAAGAGTGGGTCAGACACAATCTAGAAATAGGGTTCTTCCAGATAACTAAGGGTAATGAATACCAAAAGCAGATTAGGGTCATATGACATGATGAGGCTATAATTTAAAAGTGATGAATTTTGAAATTTTGGAGGATAGTTTCTCACCATTAGGGAAAAAAGTTACAACAATTTTGTTTTAGGGAAAAGTCCTTATGTGGAAAAAAAAGAAATGTCTTACAGTAAGACTGACAAAATTAAAGGATTGTCTGTGGGAATTGCTTTTAAAAGAAAGCACTGCTATAAATTGTTTTGATTTCTTCATTGGAAAACTGTCTATTCATGTCCTTTGACCATATATCTATTGGGAAATTATTTGTATTCTTAGAGATTTGGTAAACCTCTGATTGCTATTTGTGAATTTCTCTCCACGTTATTTCACTCACTATTTTTTATCCTATAAAAAAAAGACATTTGCATAATAATTTTGTTATATATTTAAAAGAAATAGCAAGTGGTACATACCAGATTTATACTTTTTATTGTACTATGTTATGGATATGCTTATTTTTTCATAAGTTAAAATAATATTTAACCATCAAAAAATGAAACATTGTTCAATAATCCATGATAATTTACTTTTTGAAAAATAAAATTTTAATGACTATAAATGATTATTCCCAGAGTTTAATCTAGATTATTTGTATTTTAACAAGTTAGCTATATATATATTCACACAAGTACAAACTTGCATATTGTATATATCTTTCCATAGATAAACACAAGGCATCATAATAAGAGGCTAGAAATAGGCTTGGGGTTAAAACATCTAAGCTCAAATTCTGCCTGTCATAAGTAATAAATAGTTCTATGACTTTGAGCAAATGGCAGTTTCTTAGAGTTCCAGGCAGCAGTCTTGTATTCTAAGTTACAGATAATTTGTCAATCCATATGAGTGGAGGGAATTTCATCACTGAGCACACTACTCTGAATCAAATACATGTAGAAGATGGGTTATTTATTTGACAAAGTTAAAGAAATGGGGTTTTGTCCTCTGGTTACATATTCCTATGGAGTAATATGGACTTGCCCTATAAAATCTCATTAAGAGAACTGATTGATATTTCCTGGATAAGATTCTTATTGACTCATTCTTTCCTCATTAAGAATGAATCATTCTGCCTAAGAGCCCATTTAATGGCATGACTTGTTTATTTTGAATTTATAAAAAGGGACAGTCTGAGGTACACAATCCAAGAGGCTTGAGGATAGAAAGAGTGGAGTGGAATCTGTACCCACATAACATATTCCAAGGAACCGTGAACCACAATCCCAGTAGAGCAGGAAGAAACACATAGATTCTCAACCATATATCCTGAGAAAGGACAACGATATACAGTGGCCAAGTCCTAAAGTCCCAGTAAAGATAAAGACTTTTAGATGGATAAAGGGGTATTTCTTGGACAATAATATGTTTCTTGGATAATAACACATTTCACTTTAAACAAAATTAAAATAATGCCTCAAATCAAATACTGGAATGTTAAAGCCAACAAAATATCAGCACAACACAATTTTCCAGCCCAAGACAGCTTAGAAAATTATGATAACCAAGTTTCAAGAGAAAAGAGAAGTTTCTGAAGATTGATAAACTCTTAAAAAAAATGAATACATGGGCTTGATGCTTAAGGAATAATAAGGGACTGAACTACAATTTTAAAAAAAAGTAAAAACTTGTAGTTTCGCCTTCATTATTACTGTGATATCACATAAACATGATAGAAAAAGAGATTATTTCTACCTCAAGGGCTGGCTATAAGTCTAGAGAAACACGTCAGTTGTTGAATGACTTTGAGGTTGACTGGAATGTCAATCAGCCCTCACAGTTGTTTTCTTTTTTAGTGTGGAAGTGTGAACCTTGAGAGTAGTGCTGTAATCTGAAGGCCTACACAGGTCCCTAGGATGGAAAGTGAAACCTAAAGCAAAGGGAAAGAGAATTATAATAATTTATAAACTATTATGAATGCTTCATTTTGTTTTGCATTTTCCAAGGATTTGAATAATTGATGTTGTTCAGTCATTTCAATTGTTCTATAAATGATATTCATGTTTTCCTTGAATACTTGCCTGAAAACTTTTGACCTCTTTACCCAAATCACTGAAAAAATTTAACATGAGTTATATTTTGAGATTTCTGGAGGAACCCAGAGAGAGTACAAACCTTTACCCTCCCCCCGCCAAAAAAGGAGATGATGATGTATGATTTTGGAGTAGTCCACAGGATTTCACCAAGTTCATTTCATGTAAATTAATAGCTTGAGACAACCAGCCATGGAGATATAAAGATATGCTTGAAATGACATAACAAGCAATCTTTCATGGAAGAAATGGCTTAGAAAAAAGTAGAACCAGAGCCAGGATTTTTATTTGTTTTCATCAAAAGCCATTGTTTTTTCAAAGTTTAATTGAATTAGATGAATATTTTTAAAGCCTGTGACAACTAAGGCCCTATGCTAACTCCTGGTAATACAAAGACAAGAACAAAATAGTTCCTGCTTTCAGGCAGTTTAGTTTTTGTTTTTGTTTTTGTTTTTGTTTTTATTTTTGTTTTTCCTGGGGAGATACAATTTACACAGAGATTCAATGATTACAAGAAACATTTAAAGGAGAAAACTAACTGGAAGAATTTACATGTAAAATAGTATAAGAAAAGAGACTTAAAGGAAGATAAGGATTCTAAGACATAGAGATGAGGAGGCAGAATAGGCTAAGAATGAGCAATGGCTTCTACAAATGCATGGATATGAGAGGTGGGAGATACAATGCTGAGCTGAGGTTCAGATAATGGCTCAGTTTGTCACCAATGTAGTGTATATGCCAGAGGAATATGAAATAAGGTCAAAAAATTTGATTGGCTCTTTATTGAAGAGATCCTTAAACAACTGAGAAATCTGTTATACTAGAAGTAATAGGACACTATTTTAGGAGTTCTTAAAAGCAAGTTGCAATAGTGCTTTACAAAGATAATTTTGGAGGATATAACATTCAAGTTGGATGGGCCAGTGAAGGTCAGTTAGGGGTTTAATATCTTAGTCAAAAGGAGAGATGATGAGCACATAAGATATAGTATGAGCAAAGAGTACCAACAGTGTGAAGAGAGGATTAAAAGAAATCCTGGTTCAGCCTCCGCTGGTTAATAAGACAAACTCAGGAATTTAAAGGAGTTTATGAGCACAACAAAACAAAAGGCAATTGCAGCATGGCAGGCCCAAATTTCAAACCACGTATTAATTTTATATACAGAAGGAAATAATTTACATATGATGGTAGGTAAAAATATGCTAATTGGCACACATATATTATTTATAATACATTCCCACTTTACAAGTGTGGAAACTGAGACAGATTGGGATGAAGTGACTTGCCTCAGCAACTATGGTTAGTAAATGATAGTGCTATTTGAATTTGGAACTCCTGAGTCCAAGTTCAGAGTTCTTTCTCTTTTACTATATTGTCTTTCTATTAAAAGATTGTTTTTAAAAAGCTAGATAGTGTGCAAAACAGAATTTGAATTCTCAGTAGATACTGGCCCCTTTGTCCTGTAGAGAGTTGTGTCCAATATATTAATTTCTGTACTATAGAAACTCCAAATATAAACATACAAAAAGACAAAGGAATAGTAAAAAGTGCCATGCTTTTCCAGGCCAAAGTAATTTCCTTATTTTGCCAGAGACAGCTAGGTAGAACAGGAAAGAGAGTGCTGGACATAGATTCAGGAAGACAAGTTCAAATTTAGCATTATGAGGACAGAGAAAGTTGGCAAAGTAAAAGCACCTGAACTCTCCCAAATTCCCCTCCAAACAACTTGAAAACAATGCTTCAAATCAAATACTGGAATGTCAAAACCAACAAAAGATCAGAGTAAAGCAATTTTCTAGCCATCAGGAAAGGTTTCTCTCACCTGAATGGTGATCAGGCCCAGAGCAGAAAGCAAAGCAAATTATATCTCAACAATCAGAAGCAGATCTTGGAAGCATCTTCATTAGCAGTATAGGTGGCATTTGGGGAGCTCTCAGCTCAGAGAAGATAAAAGGACAGGACAACCAATCAGAAGGAAAGTGCAAAGTCTCTTTGTTGGCATTGGGAGCTGTTGTGTTGCCAATAAACAGTTTAGACCATGGTTCAAGAGGGAAGAAGAAAGACTCTCATTATGATTCCAAGTTAGAGAAAAATGCTTGTATTACCCACAGAAGAGGATGAGCTAAGTCACATTTCCAGAGCCATTAGAAATGTGAGCACTGGCAACTGCAGAGGAGCAGGGATTTTTATTATAATTTTAGAATGGCAAACAGTGATTGTTGTCCCTCACAGAGCACAGGCTTGGAAAATAGTAATCACAACTCTCCTTAGATTATAACACCTTAAAAAAAACACTTGCAGATCACCTGAACTACTCCTGAAAACATCAACACAAAAAATCTGAAAGTTGGGATAATAGTCTATCCACCTTGGGAACAAAGACTAACTTTAGTATAAAGTTAAAAGTCAAAAAATTGGCTGGGTAAATGAGCAAATCAGAAAAAAAGAGCCTGATCATAGACTGTTACATGTTACATACATGTTAGAGCAGATAGAAAAAAATCAAAACACAAGTTCAGAAGAAGATACAAAGTCAAAATCTTCAACCAAAAGTGTGAATTGGATAAATCCAAAAAGAACTCCCAGAAAAGCCCTCAAAAACAACTTCTAAAGTCAAACAAGAGAGGTAGGAGTAAATTTTGGGAAAGAAATGAAAGTAGTGCAAAAAAAATTACAAAAAGAGAATCAACAAGATGGTTAAAAGGGGGGCACAAAGATTCCAAAGAAAATACAGTTTAAAAAAAAGGATTGGCCAAATGGCAAAAGAGGCACAAAAATCCTCTAAAGACAAAAACTCCTTTAAAAAAAAGAACAATTGTCCAAATGCAAAGGTCTAAATACAAAAACTCACTACAAAAAAAAAAAAAAAAAAACAATTCTTAAAAATTAGAATTGGGCAAATGTAGGCTAATGACTATGAATGAGACAACAGGAAAAAAAATAAAACAAAGCCAAAAGAATGTGAAATATCCAATTAAAAAACAACAGACCTAGAAAATAGATCTAGGAGAGATAATCTAAGAATTATTGGACTACCTGAAAGTAGTCCAAAAAAAAAAAAGATCAAAAAAAGAGTCTTGGAATTTCTTAAGGAAAACTGGTTTGATAGCCTAGAGCTAGAGAACAAAATAGAAATTGAAAGAATCCATCAATAATTTCCCAAAAGAAATTTCAAAATGAAAACTCCCTGGAATATAATAGCCAAATTTCAGCATCTCAGGTAAAAGCGAAAATATTACAAGCAGACAGAAATAAACCATTTAAACAACATGGACCCACAGTCAGAATAACAAAAGGTCTAGTAGCTTCTCCAGTAATGAATCAAAGCACTTGAAATATGATATTACAGAAGGCAAAGTTAGGTTTACAACTAAGAATGCCCTATCCAAATAAAATAAATAAAAAAGGATACTTAATGAGATAAAAGACTTTTTTTTTGCTTGTGATTGAGAAAAAAAATTTTTATTAACTTTATAATTATAACATTTTTTTGACAGTACATATGCATAGGTATTTTTTTTTACAACATTATCCCTTGTACTCACTTCTGTTCCAAATTTTTCTCTTCCTTCCCTCCACCCCCTCACCTAGATGGCAGGCATTCCCATACATATTAAATATCTTATAGTATATGCTTGGTACAATATATATATATGCAGAACCGAATTTTGTTGTTGTTGTTGTTGCAAAGGAAGAATTATATTCAGAAGGTAAAAATAATCTGGGAAAAAAATGCTCACAGTTTACACCCATTTCCCAGTGTTCCTTTTCTGGGTATAGCTGATTCTGTCCATCATTGATCAATTGGAATTGGATTAGCTCTTCTCTATGTTGAAGATATCCACTTCCATCAGAATACATCCTCATACAGTATCATTGTTAAAGTGTATAATGATCTCCTAGTTCTGCTCGTTTCACTCAGCATCAGTTGATGTAAGTCTCTCCAAGCCTCTCTGTATTCCTCCTGTTGGTCTTTTCTAACAGAACAATAATATTCCATAACATTCATATACCATAATTTACCCAACC
Organism: Sminthopsis crassicaudata; assembly: GCF_048593235.1. NCBI lineage: Eukaryota > Metazoa > Chordata > Mammalia > Dasyuromorphia > Dasyuridae > Sminthopsis > Sminthopsis crassicaudata. The sequence goes on from NC_133620.1 coordinate 61,017,781, forward strand.
ATTCTCCAATTGATGGACATCCGTTCATTTTCCAGTTTCTAGCTACTACAAAAAGGGCTGCCACAAACATTTTGGCACATACAGATCCCTTTCCCTTCTTTAATGTTTCCTTGGGATATAAGCCCAGTAGTAGCACTGCTGGTTCAAAGGGTATGCACATTTTGATAACTTTTTGGGCATAATTCCAGATTGCTCTCCAGAATGGTTGGATTCTTTCACAACTCCACCAACAATGCATCAGTGTCCCAGTTTTCCCACAGCCCCATCCAACATTCATCATTATTTGTTCCTGTCATCTTAGCCAATCTGACAGGTGTATAATGATATCTCAGAGTTGTCTTAATTTGCATTTCTTTGATCAATAGTGATTTGGAACACTCTTTCATATGAGTGGAAATAGTTTTAATTTCATCATCTGAAAATTGTCTGTTCATATCCTTTGACCATTTATCAATTGGAGAATGGCTTGATTTCTTATAAATTAAAGTCAATTCTCTGTATATTTTGGAGATGAGGCCTTTATCAGAACCTTTAACTGTAAAAATGTTTTCCCAATTTGTTACTTCCCTTCTAATCTTGTTTGCATTAGTTTTGTTTGTGCAGAAACTTTTTAATTTGATGTAATCAAAATTTTCTATTTTGTGATCAATAATGATCTCTAGTTCTCCTTTGGACACAAATTCCTTCCTCCTCCACAAGTCTGAGAGGTAAACTATCCTATGTTCCTCTAATTTATTTATGATCTCGTTCTTCATGCCCAAATCTTGGACCCATTTTGATCTTATCTTAGTATGTGGTGTTAAATGTGGGTCCATGTCTAGTTTCTGCCATACTAATTTCCAGTTTTCCCAGCAGTTTTTGTCAAATAATGAATTCTTATCCCAAAATTTGGGATCTTTGGGTTTGTCAAACACTAGATTGCTATTTTTATTCACTATCTTGTCCTGTGAACCTAACCTATTCCACTGATCAACTAGTCTATTTCTTAGCCAATATCAAATGGTTTTGGTGACTGTTGCTTTATAATATAGTTCTAGATCAGGTACAGCTAGACCACCTTCATTTAATTTTTTTTTCATTACTTCCCTTGAAATTCTCGACCTTTTGTTGTTCCATATGAATTCTGTTGTTATTTTTTCTAGGTCATTAAAATAGTTTCTTGGGAGTCTGATTGGTATGTCACTGAATAAATAGATTAATTTAGGGAGTATTGTCATCTTAATTATATTCGCTCAGCCTATCCACGAGCACTCAATGACTTTCCAATTATTCAAATCTGACTTTATTTTTGTGGCAAGTGTTTTGTAATTTTGCTCATATAATTCCTGACTTTCCTTTGATAGATATATTCCCAAATATTTTATACTATCGACAGTTATTTTGAATGGGATTTCTCTTTGTATCTCTTGCTCTTGGATTGTGTTGGTAATGTATAAAAATGCTGAGGATTTATGTGGATTTATTTTGTATCCTGCAACTTTGCTAAAGTTGAAATAAAAGACTTTAAACATTCCTGAATATTAAACAGAGATGAAAAGAAAATTAGGCTTTCAAATACAAGTCTCAAAAGAAACACAAGGAAAACATGAAAGATGAATCACAAGAAATTCAATAAAGTTAAATTATTTACCCTTCTAATATGGGTAGATAATACTTGCAACTTCTATGAATATTATTATTATTATTATTATTATTATTGCTGTTAGAAGGAGTATCAATAGAGGCCTCAGGAGTGAGTAGACTATGATACAATGTTTTTTGTTTTGTTTTGTTTTGTTTTAAATAAAATTAAAGGGTGAGAAGGAGGGATGCATTGTGGAAAGGAGGAAAAGAGAGGTAGAATGGGAGAAATTATCTCACATAAAAGAACCTCACAAGAACTTTCAATAGAAAGAACTTCCTTACAGTGGAGAGGAAGATGGTGGGAGAGTAGGAATAATGGGTAACAATTGAACCTTACTGTTCTCAGAATTGGCTCAAAGAGAAAATAGCATTAACATTCAGTTGGATATAAGAATTTATCATACCATACAGGAAAGTAGGGGAAAGGAGATAAGAGAAAGGAAGGGGGATATTGATAAAAGGGAGAGTAGATTAAGAAAGAAATATTCAGAAACAAAACTGTTTTATAGGGGAATTCATCCCCTTCACATTTGCTGCTATGATTATAAACTATGCTTTTTTCTGTCATCCTATTCCTGTCTCTAATCCTCTCTCATTTTTCTTCTTTTCTTTTTTTGTTCCTAACCCTTCAAAAATATTTATAGCAGTTCTTTTTTTGTGGTGGTAAGGAATTGAAAATTGAGGGAATGTCCATTAATTTGAAATGGCTAAACAAGTTGTGGTATATGATTGTGATAGAACACTATTGCAATGTAAGAAATGATGAACAAGATTTTTTCAGAAAAACCCAAGAATTCTAATGTGAACTGATGCAAAGTGAAGTGAGCAGAATAAGGAGAACACTGTACACAGTAAAAGCAATATTGTATGATGATCAATTGTGAATGACAGCAATTCTCAGCAATAGTTTATCCAAGACAGTTGTGAAGGGCTATGATGAAAAATGCTATCTATCTCTAGAAAAATAATTTATTGGAATTTGAATGCAGATTGAAATATATTTTTATTTCATTTTTTTCTTTGTCTTTTTGTCTGTTTTCTTTTGCAGCATGGCTAATATTGAAATATATTTTGTAGAATTGCATGTATATAATCTTCATCAAATTTTTTACCTTCTCAAGGAGGGAGATGAGGAGGGAGGAAACAAAATCTGAAACTCAATTTTTAAATGAAGATTAAAAATTGTTATCACATGTAACTGATAAAAAATAATTTAAAAAACCCAGCCTCAGATATTTACTAGTTGTGTGGCCGTAGGCAAGTTACTTAACCATTTTCTTCCCCAGTTTTCTCATCTGAAAAATTGGAATAATAATCTCATCTACCTCTCTGGATTGTTGAGAGGTTAAAAGTGCTCTGAAATTTTTCATGTATTGTGTAAACATATAAAGATGCTAATTTTGTCATTTCCTTGCTTTGCTAGCTTCATCTTTCTTTCTTTAGTTTTGTCTCTCCCAGATAAAGTGAAACTGAAGGAAGGTTCATCTGCAAAGGCTATGGACTGACTTCAGAGATGATAACATAAATATACTGAATTCTGAATCTAAGATGGTTAATTCTCTATAGAGTAGATAATGTAAGTCAGATGGATTTGTGTGATAACAACCAAAATGTTTCTATTATGAAAAAGAAACACAAGCATAAACCACTTTCACCACATAGATGAATAACTAAGTATGTAAGGAGAGACTTGCAGAAGCAATCTGGTTATTGCGTGTTCCTTTCAGCTTAAAAATGAAAACAATCTTGCTTAGACCTGCCCCAGTTGCTCATATGGCTCTGCATTCAATGATGTAGCATCTACTTGTTTGGCAAGTTTACCTTGTCACCATTGGCAGAAATTAAATCAGGGAGATGAAGAGTCATAGCTCACGTCACACAGGATAAGAAGACAAACCCAAGATGAGAAACCAAAACAAATTCCTCTGGTTTTCACGGCCCAATACTACATAGTACTACATTATTTCTTAGCATTGAATGTCTCAGGCAGACTTAATTTATCTCCTCCAAGAAACTTCTGCTGATAGCTATTATCTTCTTTCTTCTGAAAACTTCAGTGTAGTGGAAAGATCCAAGAATTAAAAGAATTAGATTAAACCCCCAGCTCTATTTATTAGTCATAAGGTGCTATGCCAGTCTTTACTTTTTACCTCAGTTTCTTAAACTGTAAAATGATTAATAATAATTTTTTTTAAATTTTATTTCTTAAATGTAAAGTTTTAAAATGTAAAATGTAACAGTACTTACACGTCCATAGCAAAGATTATTTTTGAAGAAAATGTTCTGTAAATTTCAAAGTATTATAAAAGTGGGAGCATTATGAGCGATGAGCATCTATCTGTACCTTATGGAATTGGTTTTTGCCTCTTCTTTTTTGCCAGCACACAGAACAGTGACTGGAACATAGTAAATTCTAAATAAAACCTTATTGACTGATAGACATGGTTGGACCCTTAATTATATATTTTCTTGAACCATTCTCTAATTATTCCTTGATCATCAGTTTTGCCTCCTTGAAGAATTATAAATTACCCATGGTCTGGGATTCAATCATATTCAGGAGTTATATTTTTCCACTTGTGCCTACCAGGGTACCAGGTTCATAGGAGTCTAATTATTTTATTTTGACAAGCTCAGTCACCTTGCCACATTCACTATCCATTCATTCTGGATTAATATCACCATCCAAAATTTTGCCCAATTCACTGATATTAAGAGCCCCCATAGAAAAAAGATGAGTAAAGCATGGATAACTTTGCCATAAGTGTCAATTCTTCAGTTAGTATAGAATTTGACAAAACAGATAAAGATATGAATTGAGCAACACTCCAAGAGAGAGAGAGAGAGAGAGAGAGAGAGAGAGAGAGAGAGAGAGAGAGAGAGAGAGAGAGAGAGAGAGAGAGAGAGAGAGTTCACAAGCCCACAAAAGGACAAGCCCCCTCATGGACTTCCAGGAGATTCACAAGTCAGAGGACAGAAGCTCACAAGCCTACTCTCTTGGAGGCATTTCCCACCTTTGTTCTGGCTGGAGGCTAAAGGACACACCTTTGGATTGGGAGACATTAGGAGGGAGCTCTTAGAACCAAAGAGAGAAAGATAAGACTGAAGGAAACAATAAAGGATTTGGACTTAAACAGCTAGCTGCATTTGAGGTGATAATTGAACTGAACTGAAACTAAGGCTGCTCCCAGAAGCTCCCCAAGAAATCTGCTCCCACAGAAGATTACATTTTAGAGAAGAGAACATTACAGTCCCTGATTCCCTCCTTATAACAATATCATTGATATGATGGATATGAGGTGTTCCTGGTACCTATGACTGAGAAGTTTGTTGGTAGCTACAGAAAATAAAGCATCTACAAAACTGATGGAGGGGCTAGAGGAAGATAGGCATATTAATGCAATATAATAGACACAATTAATACTATTGTGGAGCTCTGAAGAGAGATGTCAAACCATTCTGAAAAACAAGAAAGATATGAAATGTCTGATATACTTTGACACAAATCCCACGCCCATAAAATGATCCCATAACTAATCAAAAATTCATAGTAATAATCCTTGTGGTAACAAAGCACTATGAACAAAATTGATATTTATCAAGGCAGAGAGGAAGGAGAATTAAGGTTTGATTTTGAGCAAGTCACTTAACCTGTCTGAGACTCAGTTTCTTCATCTGTAAAGGGAGGAACTTGGACTACATGACCTTTAAGATTCCTTCCAGGTCTTTGTTCCCCTTTCCATTGTAAAAGGTCAGATTGCAGCCAGAAAAGAGCTCTCTGAAGAACAATAAAGAGATACTTAGAGAGTAACCCATTCCTCAATAATTTATCCAATATAACCAAATTCTAGTACTATTGGACAATCCTTCAGAGTTTACAGATACTAAATTTGAACTGTGTTATACCCTCTGAATCTTTCCTGATAGTTTAGTCCAAGATTCCTTTTAACTATGATCCTATGGCCCACTGAACCTGGATTCAAAGTCAGTGATTTTTATTATTTCATTCGTATATTTATAATAATCTTAATTCATATGCCATATTGTCAGCTCTTTTAATGAAACTTTTCCAAATGTAATTTTCCCCATCATGCAATGGACAACTAAGTAGCATGATGAATAAAATACTAGACTTGGCTTCAGGAAAATCTAAGTAAATGCTCTGCCTCAGAGACTGCCATGTGATCCTTGGCAAGTCATTTTACTTCTTAACCTGGGCTTCCTAATTGTAAACTAAGGATAATTATAGCATGTATCCCCCAGGTTTCTGTGAAGATAAAATAACATTTTAAAGTACTTTGCAATACTTAATGCACCATATAAATGCTAGATGCTATTATAGCTGAGAAGACAAACTTTCTGTTGCATCATCCGTAGATAGCTAAACAGTAAAAAATATTCTATTAAGTTTCACACTAAATAGCTAAACAAATATAATGAGTGAAAATACCCTGTAAACTTTCATACTAGACAGCTAAACTTAAATATAATTAGTGAAAATAGCCTGTAAACTTTCACACCATTACAAGGTGGGGAAAAATGAAGGGTAATGAAATGATAATGCCAGTACAAAGGCTATTCTTGTGGAATTTAGAGAAAGAATCAATTAAGAAGCAAAGTGACCTTCTGAGACACATATAGGAATTATGTGAATACAATTTTAAAACATACTTTACAAAAATAAAAATAAGACTGAAATAAGTGACAAGATATTAATTGTTTATACTTGAGTCATGCCAATATTTAAAAAAAACTGATAATGCTAATTAAATTAACAACAAAGTACTACAACAATCATATTACTAGAAAATTTCTTTAGAAAGCTAAATAAGAACATAAATTGATCTGGAGAAATAAAAGATCATGGTTCTCAAGGGAAATCATAAGAAGGAATAGGAGTGGGGAGAATATCTTAGCAATGGAGTCATCAAACTATACTATAAAACTATAATATCAAAACTGATATAAAACCAAAACATCAAAAAATTATACTGTTTTAAATTTTACTGTTATAAAACTAAAACATCAAAAATATTTGTTTAAAAACATAAAAACTGATGTAGAATACAAGAGATGAGGGAGAGAGAATAAATATATTATTATGGTGTTTATTGAATCCCCAAATAGCAACTACCAAAGTAAAGATTTATTATTTGATGAATAAAACTGGAAAGAAATACAGAGCAGTTTGACAAAAATCAGGACTGATGTCACACCATATAGCACAATAAATTCCAAATGGATAAATAATCTAAATACAAAAGATCACATCATAAACAAATTAGATCAAGGTTCAACAATGGCCTGGGCCAAATTTGGCTAGAAGCCTGTTTCATATGTCTCTCAAGCTAATATATACTCTCTCCCTTTCCCTTTTTCTCTTTCCCTTTCTCTTTCCTCCTCCCTCTTTCTCTCCTTCCTTCTTCCTTCCCTCCTCTCCTCCCTCTTTCTCTCTCTCTCTCTCTCTCTCTCTCTCTCTCTCTCTCTCTCTCTCTCTCTCTCTCTCTCCATATATATATATATATATATATATGTGTGTGTGTGTGTGTATGTATTTTAAATAAAGTTTTACCTTAAAATGTAGAAATAATTCTTAAATTCCCAAGCTATACAAAACCATATCTTGAATTTGGCCCTTAGGGTATAGTTTGCCAGCTAGTACTAAAAAGTTCAGAGTTTTGAAAAGAGTTTAACAGTTTTGAAAGAAACATGCTAAATTTATCATATGATTTAAAAAGAACAAGCTATCTATAAAAGAGATTCATGGTTTCTTACATAATACTTTTGTTCTACTTGTCAGGCTAGTAATTCCTAATTTCACCAGAATAGAGGAAAAAGAAAATTTTGACTATATATATTCAAAAAAATAGGAAACAGAATCAGGGAAAACAAATTCTGCAAATGATTGTCCTACTTTTTTTTTTCCCTCACAGAAAAGGGAAGTGCCCATATTCAACAAATGGATATGGAAATTTTATTAAGAGAAGCAAGAATTAGGGTCAATAAAGGTCATAGGCTTTTCTCTTTCATCATTATGGAAACCTGTAGAAATTTTCCAGGTCATCATCTCCCACTGAGATCTTTTCACTCCTTAGTTTAAAGATTTAGGGATCATATTCTTAGATTTACAATAGGAAAACTAAGGTGCACATTCCCTTTTTTTCCTGTTTGAAGCATTTTCCATAAACTGTCAAAAAAAAAACCAATGAGTCAAGGATGTCATTAAACTGGGCTCATTCAACTCCCATGGATTCAAGGATTATTTCTTGAAGCAGCTAGGTGTTGCAGTGGAGAGAATATTGGGCCTAGGGTCTGAAGACTGGATTCATACTTATTAGCTATGAACAAATAACTTCACCTCAGCCTCGGTTTCCTCAGCAGGAAAATGAAAAATAATAATAGTGTCTATCTATCTCTCAGATTAAATCCTAGGATGAACTTTATTAAATCAGGATCTTCTTCATCAACCAGATTTAGTATTTCCAAGTATAATGTCCACAACAAGAAATAGACTTAATATATGCAGCTGTTCAGAGTACCTGCTGATTGTCAGTCCTAGATGATTACAGTGGGCTATGAAACAATCATGTTCTTGAACAAGAAATCCTAAAAAGAGTTATGATCCATGCTCCACAGAATTTATTCTCTTCCTGTTGAATTCTCTGTGTGGACTGGAGATATGGAATAACTAAAAAATGAGGAATTGCAATAAACACTGAGACTGTAAGACATGGTGGCTGGAAGAATGGTAGCAGCCTCAACAATAATAGGAAAGTTTCAATGATGGGGAAGGGTTTGGGGTAAAAAAAATAATAAACTCTATTTTAAAAAACAATTTTTCCAATTATGTAAAGACAATTTTTAACATTTATTCTTTTTTCTTTTGAATTTGAGGTCTAAATTTTCTTCCTTCCTCCCTCCCTTCCCTTTCCTAAGATGGTGTACAATTTTATATAGCTTATATGTATACAATAGTGTAGAATGTATTTTCATGTCATTATATTATGTTAGTCATGTTGTGAAAGAAGATAGAGAATAAAATAAGAAAAATGAAAAAAGAAAATAAGAAAAAAAGAAAAGTGAAAAATAGTATGCTCAATCTGCAATCAGTCTCCATTAGTTCTTTCTCTGGCTGTGGATAGCATTTTTCATCATGAGTCCTTCAGGATTATTGGTAAGCTCTATTTTGGATTCATTGAGTTTGAAATAGCTATGGGATATCTCATATGAGATATTAAGAAGTGTTTGGCAATGAAGAGAGATTTTATATCTATCATTTAATGGAAATCATCTACATAAAGGAAGAAAATAAGCATTCATTAAAAGCCTATTATCGGGGTTGGCTAGGTGGCGCAGTGGATAGAGCACCAGCCTTGAATTCAGGAGGACCTGAGTTCAAATCTGGTCTCAGACACTTAACACTTCCTAGCTGTGTGACCCTGGGCAAGTCACTTAACCCCAGCCTCAACCAAAAAAAAAAAAAAAAAAAAAAAAAAAAAAAAAAAAGCCTGTTATGTACTAGACACTTTGCTAAGTACTTTACAAATATCTCCTACAGTATTCACAACAATTCTGGGAAGTAGGCACTATTATTATACTCATTTTATTAGCTGAGGAAATTGAGGCTGAGAAGTGAAGTTATTTGCCTAGGATCATGTATAAAGTCACACTTGAACCCAAGTTTCCTCTGTCCCCAGACCCAATATTCTATGGGTCTAGCTGCATTGGGAAATAATCATTCAGTCTATGAAAGTTGGATGAATCTAATTAGTTTTGATAGGCTAAGAGAAAAGTGATGAAAATCTGAACTACAGGAGTGGAGAGAAGAGGAACTATGCAAGATGTGTTATAGTAAGAAAATTGACAAAACCTAGGAAAAAAATCACTGAATTGAAATAGGGGTAAGAAAGCGAGAAAGTAAAGAGGTGAGGATGACCCTAAGTTTAAGAAACTGTTGACCCTTGTCATCATATCACAACTGTTTTTCATAAGTTTTTCACTTGATTAATTGAAGAGGTCCAAGAGATCAACAGTTTTTAATCTAGTCAACTCCCCCACTTCTAGCTGTACTCAGAGGGATTTTGCCTTGCAGAGCTTGACTCACCCACTCTTAGTGCTCTGATCCAAGTTTCTTTCTCTTGATTATAAGTGATTTCATTTTTAACTTTGTAACTTTAATACCTAGCAGAGGGTTACACTGGTCATACTATATTGAGAGGATTATATGAGATTCCAGATGCTATATGTTAAAGTCAATGACAAACTAAAGTATCTTATCATCAACAACAATTATCATTTGTATAATGATTTAATGCTTGCAAAGCATTGTACATAGATTTTCTCATTTACTCTTTACAACAACTTTGTGATTTGGTTGCTATTATTATCCTTATTTTATATTTAAGTGAATTGAGGTTGAGAGAGATTAAATTAATTAATTAAGCCCCGGCCACTTCTAGCTAAGTATCTAAGACAGGATTTGAACTCAGGCTGCAACTCCAGAAGTCTTACTTGCTGCATCACATAGTACCAAGAATATGGCTAACATAGTGAGGTGTTTGGAAATCATAAAACTTAAAGAAACAATTGAAGAAATTGGAGATTCCTTATTTGGATTAGAAATAATCATAACTTTCTGAGAAATAGTTGAAACTCAAGATAGCTGAAAAACTAATTATAGATCACTTAGACATTTTAAGTGACTTCTATTCAATTATCTGGATAACTGACATTCCAGGGTCATTCCAGGGAAGGAGCTTACAGATATGATTTCCTCTCTGTACTCCTTAGAGTCATTGAGAATAGGCAAGATGCTGTAAAAATTGAAGAATGTAAATGCTGTCCTAATTTTTTGAAAGAAGAGATCTGAATTTTGAAAGCTATTGACTAGAGAGCCCAATGTCAAGTCTCTTCCTCTTGTTCTTTTTGTTCTTCTTGCTCTTCTTGTTCTTTGTTATTGTTGTTGTTGTTGTTGTTCTTCTTCTTCTTCCTTCTTCTTCTTCTTCTTCTTCTTCTTCTTTCTTCTTCTTCCTTCTTCTTCTTCTTCTTCTTCTTCTTCTTCTTCTTCTTCTTTTCTTCTTCTTTTCTTCTTCTTCTTCTTCTTCTTCTTCTTCTTCTTCTTCTTCTTCTTCTTCTTCTTCTTCTTCTTCTTCTTCTTCTTCTTCTTCTTCTTCTTCTTCTTCTTCTTCTTCTTCTTCTTCTTCTTCTTCTTCTTCTTCTTCTTCTTCTTCTTCTTCTTCTTCTTCTTCTTCTTCTTCTTCTTCTTCTCTTGATGGTGAAAATTAGTTCCATCCCACATGTTGTGTTTAAAATCCCTTCATATCTTGGTTCCTCTTCTAGATCCTTTTTAGCTTAGGAAGCAATGTTATAAAGTTAAAAATGAAGTCACTCAATCAAGAGAAAGAAGCTTTGATCAGAGCACTAAGAGTGGGTGAGTCAAGGTCTACAAGGACTTGTACCTCTGAGGACAGCTAGAAATGGGGGAATTGACTAGATTAAAAAATGTTGATCTCTTGGGCCACTTCAATTAATCAAGTGAAAAACTCATGAAATACAGCTGTGATATAATGGCAAGGGTCAACAGTTTCTTAAACTTAGGGCCCTCTGGGTCCTCTTTAGCTTAGGAAACAAAATTCCAAAATAAATAAGTACTTGGGGGGGGAAATGGTGATCACTAGGAACCTACAGAAGGTTCACTAAAAATAACGCAAAATAAATATTATTTTATGGGTTTTAGTAGGATTATTGGATGGATAGATTGGGAAATAGGATAGATATAGTGCATACATTTTGCAGCAAGACATTTGAAAAATAATATTTTACTAATATCATTTATTGAATGGGCTAGATGATACAGTTGGATGGATTAGTATCACTAAAAACTTCTGTAACAAATTGATATTAACTTGAAGATAAACCATTGGTATAACCCATAGGCCTCTGAATTTATCCTTATTCTATTCAACATTATCATCAATGAGTTTTATGGAGATATAGAATTATACTTAGGATGGCTTCCCCAAGATCATTCAGAGAATTAGTAGCAAAGCTTGGATATAAATCTTTTGAGTTGAGATACAGTGTTCCTTCTACTGAAGATTCCAATGTCACAAGTCTAAATAAGAATTTGGAAAATAATATAAAGTTCAAATTTGAGAATGTGGCCAGAGGGTCCAAGGTCAGGAAGATCTTGCTTTCTTGCCTCCCACTTGCTAGCTGGGTGGCCAAGGGTAAATAAAGTATTTTGATTCTTCTCAACAAAACAGTTAAGAAGCATCTACTAGGTGTAAAGTAATCTGCTAGGTACTAGAAATGCAAAGGTAGCAGTGAAACAGTTCCTACTTTCAAGGAGTTTTTAATCTATATGAGGACATAGTAAGTGAGGTAAGGATCATAAATCAAGTACTCTATTAGTCACAAACATGCAAGTGCTGGTTCTTTAGCCCATATCTATAAAAATGGCTCATAGGAAGGCACAAGGAATGGTATGAGGATATGACAAGATGCTTATCCTTTCTCAAGATACCAGATCTTGGAGTTTATGTCTCATTATTGTTGCTGGTCAGATTCACAGGGAATGAGTGGAAGGAGAGCCTTAGAGAAGCCTTTCAGTAAATGACCTGGACTAAGAGTCATTTTCTTAAGATTGTAAGGGCATTTGACTAGGAAAGTGTGTTAACCTTGCATATCTAGATTAGTTAAGCTTTCTAAACTGATTATGATCATGAAAGCTTGCCATTCCTTGCCAATATGAATTTGACTTAACCAGCACTTAACCAGTATATAGGAGCTTCCTAGTACATAGGCAAGTCAACTAGTGTTCAATATGCTTTCTATTGCCTAAGAACTAGCAACAGGTCAATCCTCACATTAAGCCTCTTTAATATCTGTAATAATTACTTCTCAAGGATCATAAATTTAGAGGTGAAAAAGATCTTAGAGGTAATCCAAATCCCTCATTTTAAAAATGAGGAACCTAAAGCCCAGAAACGTTTAACATCTTGCCCGGAGTCCCACATGTAGTAAACATCTGAGGCAGGATTAGAACCTTGGTCTTCCTGATTCTAAGTCATACTCAATTTATCTTATAGCCTTTAGGCTTCAAATGAGATGAGTGAAAACTATTTCTGTAAACTACACAGTGTTATTTAAATATGAGTTGTTACTACTTGCAAGATGATATACTACTATAAGGCACAGCTGACACATTGGAGAACAGAATCAGCTTCCAAAATGATAGCTGATAAAATAGATTGAAATTCAATTAGGAACAAGGGCAAATGACTGCACTTTGGTTAAAAAGGAATTTATGGCATGAATATAGGACAGGGCAAAGTAGTTGGACAGCTTTTCATGACAAATGACTGGGGATTGTCTGACTCAGAATTTAGATGAATTGTGTTTATTTAATATACACAGTTTGTTGTGACTTCCAAAAAGTCATGAAATTTCAGTTGGCTTATAGAGACATATCATGTCCTGGTAAAGTAAAATAGTAATTCACATAAGTAACATAATTCACATAGTAAATCACATAAGAAACATAGTAAAATGTTCTTTACTGACCTAACCATATCTATAATAAAAATAATAATAGATAACATTTATATAGCTTCTACTATGTGCTAGGCATTTTACAAATATTATCTTATCTTTGCAACCTTGGAAGATAGTTGCTATTATTATCCCTATTTTACAGTTGAAGAAACCGAGTCGAGTAGAGGTTAAGTGATTTGTGTAGGTTCACACAATTAGCAATTGTCCAAGGCCAAATTTGAATTTGGATCTTCCTGACTTCAAACCCAGCATTCTATCCACTGAGCCACTTTCTGCTTACATCACTTTCTTTGATTTTGATTTTTGTACTTTAGGAGGAACCTCATAAGCTACAGAGGATCCAGAAGAAAAACTAAAATATGAAAGGATTTTAAACACAGCATGTGGGATGAAACTAAGATTTTTCACCATCAAGGGAAGAAGAAGGAGAAAAAGAAAGAAAGAAAGAAAGAAAGAAAGAAAGAAAGAAAGAAAGAAAGAAAGAAAGAAAGAAAGAAAGAAAGAAAGAAAGAAAGAAAGAAAGAAAGAAAGAAAGAAAGAAAGAAAGAAAGAAAGAAAGAAAGAAAGAAAGAAAGAAAGAAAGAAAGAAAGAAAGAAAGAAAGAAAGAAAGAAAGAAAGAAAGAAAGAAAGAAAGAAAGAAAGAAAGAAAGAAAGAAAGAAAAGAAGAAAGAAAGAAGAGGAGGAGGAGGAAGAAGGGAACAAGAATTTGTTTTCCTACAAAATTTATTGAAAATATCCTGTAATGCTTTAAAGCTAGCTATTGATGAAAAAAAAAATACATTTAATGTTTTAAAGTTAATCTGCACTAATTGAGGCATTATAATCCAGATGCAAAAATGTCATACTATGATCCTCTGCCCTATATAGACTGTGTCTGAATCATTGTGTTCATTTCATGATACCAAATTTTAGGAATGATGTTGAAGAAAGTAGAAAATGCCTAACAATAAGAAGTATTCCAAAGTAGAAAGAGCTGTCTTAGATTTTGCAATGGAGATTTTTGTATAGGTAAAGGTTGGATAAGTTGGCCATAAAGATCCCTGTCAACTATTTGATTTAGTATTATTAATGTTTATGTCTACTTCTTCCTTCCATTAATCCTGAAATGTTGCCCAATTCCTGGGAATATTCCAATGGCTTGAAGTGTATCTTTCTTCATTTAATTATTAAAACATAGGGACTGGACCTGGTTTCAGTGGTATAGGGAATCAGTGGGTGATGACAATCCTTCTACCAAGGAAAATCTTCTCTGAAACTTAATATATTATTGAAAGTCTTGGAATCTCTCACAGAGCATTGAAAGGCAAAGTAGTTTATCCAGAGTCATAAAGACAAGATGTTTCAAAGCTAGGACTCAAAACCAGTTGTTATTAATTTCAGGTCCATTCTCTATTACATCAAATTGTCTCTCTTAACAAATGATAAAACCAAGTGAATGAAAATTCTGTTCATTCCATTAGATGGTGAAAGCAGAACTGGAAAAAATAACAGAGGGGAGGTACTCTGACCCTGTAAAAGGAACCACACCTAGTACCATCTGTCTATAGTTTTAGGATAACATTATTTTTCCATGAAACAGTTGTTTTCATGAATATTCATAAATCCCTACCACTGAAGATTAGGGATAATGAAAAAGAGGAATGAATTTGTAGCAAGTTTGTTCCAGTCAGTTTTGGGGGTAAGGAAAGATTAAACTTGTTTCCATCTTAAAAGCTTACTCTACCCTAAACAGAGGTTTAGATAGAAGATCTTGAGTAAATTTTCCATTTCCTATTTATCCACCAATTAAAATATTAGATATGGAGAACTGGGATGTACCAAAGTTGACTTCACTCTTAGGCAAGTTAGTTCACCTCTCAAAACCTCAGTTTCCCATTGAAAAAAAATTATAAGATTGGATAAAATAAACCTCTGAGATGCCTGCCAATTCTGGCATTCCATAAATGTAGCATAAATTCCTTCCAAGAAGGAATTTATGACCAGAGGAGAATTAGAGATCATTATTGATCACAAAATAGAAGATTTTGATTACATCAAACTAAAAAGTTTCTGTACAAACAATACTAATGCAAACAAGATTAGAAGGCAAGTAACAAATTGGGAAAATATTTTTAAAAGTAAAGGTTCTGACAAAGGTCTCATTTCCAAAATATATAGAGAACTGACCCTAATTTATAGGAAACCAAACCATTCTCCAATTGATAAATGGTCAAAGGATATGAACAGACAATTCTCAGATGATGAAATTGAAACTATTTCCACTCATATGAAAGAGTGTTCCAAATCACTACTGATCAGAGAAATGCAAATTAAGACAACTCTGAGATACCACTACACACCTGTCAGATTGGCTAAGATGACAGGAACAAATAATGATGAATGTTAGAGGGGATGTGGGAAAACTGGGACACTGATACATTGTTGGTGGAGTTGTGAAAGAATCCAGCCATTCTGGAGAGCAATTTGGAACTATGCCCAAAAAGTTGTCAAACTGTGCATACCCTTTGACCCAGCAGTACTACTACTGGGCTTATATCCCAAAGAAATACTAAAGAATGGAAAGGGACCTGTATGTGCCAAAATGTTTGTGGCAGCTCTTTTTGTTGTAGCTAGAAACTGGAAGTTGAATGGATGTCCATCAATTGGAGAATGGTTGGGTAAATTGTGGTATAAGAAGGTTATGGAATATTATTGCTCTGTAAGAAATGACCAGCAGGAGGAATACAGAGAGGCTTAGAGAGACTTAAATCAACTGTTGCTGAGTGAAATGAGCAGAACCAGAAGATCACTATACACTTCAACAACAATACTGTATGAGGATGTATTCTGATGGAAGTGGAAATCTTCAACATAAAGAAGATCCAACTCACTTCCAGTTGATCAATGATGGACAGAAATAACTATACCCAGAGAAGGAACACTGGGAAGCGAATGTAAATTGTTAGCACTACTGTCTATGTACCCAGGTTACTTATACCTTCAGAAGCTAATACTTAATGTGCAACAAGAAAATGGTATTTACACACATATATTGTATCTAGGTTATATTGTAACACATGTAAAATGTATGGGATTACCTGCCATCAGGGGGAGGGAGTGGAGGGAGGGAGGGGATAATTTGGAAAAATGAATAAAAAAAAAAGAATTATGGAAAAGAAAAATAAATAAATAAATGAATTCCTTCCAAGAAACCTCTGTATTTAAGAAGGCTCATCTCAAGAGTTTGGTTTAGTTTAGATTTTTTTTTAACAGAAGTTGGGGGCTATTTATGGAGTGCTGTTTCATCTTATGAAAATGGGCTGATGTATTACAAAACTTTTATGTCCATTTTTATATTGTTTTTCTTCATTTATCACTTTACTTTTCTGGTATATAAAATGTGTTTCTTTGTATTTCTTTTTCTTGGGGTCCACATCTCCAAAATATAGAGCAATGTGTTCCATTTTTTAAAGTCATTCAAGTCTCAGAACATTCTGTCAAAGTCTTGAAGAATTAAAAATTTGGCATTCCCTGAAAACACTCCTATACAAGAAAAACAGAATAGTCTCTGGACAAAAGAAAAAATAATAAGATCCTTAAAATATTTTTTATTAGAATATTGAGCTAAGTTCTATTCTGGCTTGTCTTGATTACATGAATGCAAATCAAAGTCATTTAAAAAGGAATTTCTTTGAAAAAATTAACACATTAAAATTCAAATAACTTGCTAGAAGACAGCATCACTGGTTTTTTAATTAATTTTATAATTTTTTTACAGTATATATGCATGGGTATTTTTTTTACAACATTATCCCGTGTATTCATTTTTCCAAATTTTCCACTCCCTCCCCTAGATGACAGGCAATTCCATACATATTAAATGTGTTACAGTATAACCTAGAAACAATATATGTGTGTAAAACCAAATTTCTTGTTGCACAGTAAGAATCGGATTCCAAAGGTATAAGTAACTTGGGTAGAAAGATAATAGTGCAAACATTTTACACTCAACTCCCAGTGTTCCTTCTCTGGGTGTAGCTGTTTCTGTCCATCATTGATCAACTGGAACTGAATTAGATCTTCTTTATGTTGAAGATATCCACTTCCATCAGAATATATTTTCATACAGTATTGTTGTTGAAGTGTATAGTGGTCTCCTGGTTCTGCTCATTTCATTCAGCATCAGTTCATGTTGGTCTCTCCAAGTCTCTCTGTATTCATCTGCTGGTCATTTCTTACAGAACAATAATATCCCATAACATTCATATACCATAATTTA
The DNA here is from genome assembly GCF_048593235.1 of Sminthopsis crassicaudata. NCBI lineage: Eukaryota > Metazoa > Chordata > Mammalia > Dasyuromorphia > Dasyuridae > Sminthopsis > Sminthopsis crassicaudata. The sequence continues at coordinate 61,035,219 of NC_133620.1, forward strand.
CCCAACCATTCTCCAATTGATGGGCATCCATTCATTTTCCAGTTTCTAGTCACTACAAAAAGAGCTGCCACAAACATTTTGGCATTTCCCCTCCTCAGTATTTCTTTGGGATATAAGTCCAGTAGTAGCACTGCAGACAGCATCACTCTTAATCATTTAGTGTCTTTGACAATATAATCTTTTGGGAAAAGTTTTATAGGAATCTTAACCAATAGGCCATGCACTATAACCAACTCAGATTATTGCCAGGACACTCTATATTCAGTGCCAAGATCAATCTTTTACTTCTGAAGAACATTCGAGTATGATATGAGCATACAGAAATCATCCCTCCAACCATAATACCAACAATAATAGGCTTTAAGGATCTTATTCCCTGACTTCAAATCCAGCCCACAATTCATTGAACTGGATTACCATAGGTAGTCCAGAGAAAAATTAAAGAAATGAGTAATATTAAAAAAAAAAAAAAACTTTCCAGGAAGAATGCTTAATATAAACATTAGTATTTTTCATTCAGCCTAGAATGATCAAGGTCAATAAAAGAAATGATAAAACATTTATGAAAAATGATAAGGCATGGCAGGTGAGGTAGGAAGGGAGAACCAGAGTATAGCATAGAAAAAGGGAGGAAAATTGAGGAATGCCAATGACATTTTATTCTTGGAGAATGGAAATTTTTCCATCGTTATTTGCACCACTTGTATGGTACACATTGTCTCTTCAATAAAGGGTCAAATAAATCTACTATAAAAGACATTTGTTCAAAGACCATATATTCAGTGCAGGAAAACCTGTCATTCCGTGTAAGCACAACTTCTGGCTTGCTTTTTCTACTTAGTTCTTAACTTCTTGATTCATGCTGACATTTTGCCTTTGCTTTAGATTATGCATATGCGCTAATTTCTAACTTTTCTGGATTACCTGCTCCAGTCGTTCTATTGAGTTGTTTCTCTTCCACAGAAAAGCCTAAACTTGTTCCTTTCTTTTCCTTTCTGCAGATAACCATAGTAACTGTGAGATGTTAGGTTCTTACTAAGTGCTAATGAGATAATGAGATATTAGGTTTTTACTAAGTGCTAAGTCGGTACTTAACAATTTTCTAGTTCTGGCCTTTCCTGGGAGTTTGACTTGTGAATTCCTGGGGAAGAGCTTGCATGCTTAGGAGGAGCAAGTTCATTGGTTGAAGTACTTCTTCCCAGAAGCCCTTGCATTATCCCACGCCCATTTTCTGGGAGGATAAAGAGGGCAGCTCTGGAGGAAAAAGTCAGTCTCTGCTCTAGACCAGACTTGAGGCAGCTCTCTGCAGGAAGGGAAATCACTTCTCTGGACGAGAGTTAACGGCAACTGTCTGGAGACAATGGTTCTCTATGGGAAGAAGAATCTGTCTGAGAGATTTGAGTTGACACAGCAGATCTCCTCCCAGAGAGCGATCGGCAGCTTCTGGAGACAACAGCACGTTACAATTGGCACCCAATGTGGGGCAAGGATTTTTGCTTATCCTGACAAGGACTTATTCTGAGCCCTTCAGAGAAGCTAGACTGGACCATCTCAATTTGGTGCCCGAATAGGGACAACAGCACGTTACAGTCAAAGATAGACAAGAATATTAAGTCTTGTTCCAATACTGGCAAGTTAATTCAGATATGATGGCTATCTGCATCCAATGCTACTTTTCATAGGGTGGTTTAGACAATAATCAACAGGGACATCAAAGAGAGAAAAAGGACATTCAGAGAAACCCACAAGCCCATTCTCTGGGAGGAGAAATCAAGAGTCATTCCAAATTCCACCTTTGTGCTGGATGGAGACATTGGGAGGATGTGAGGCTGAAGCTGGCTGGAAAGATTCGGAGGGAGCTCTTGGAACCAAGGAGAGAGATAGGTCTCTATTAAAGCTAGCCAGGCCCAGAAAAAGATTCAGGACTTTGAAGGACACAATAAAGGATCCGGATTTTAACTCCTGGCTGCATTTGGGGTTATTGAACTGAATTGAAATTAAGGCTGCCTCCAGAAGCTCCCCCAAAAAATCTGCTCCCAGAGAACAATTACAGTCTAGAGAAGAGAACATTACAATACTCATTTACTTGTAATTGAAAATTCCATAAAGAGAGCTATCTTGCTTTGATACTTTTATTCCTTTTAACTAGCCTACAAATGATTGATTATAATAAATGCTTGCATAATTGGCGATTCTGTTCATTAATAGTTATGTGAATCTTATGAAAATAACAGAATAATAATATTTTATGAGGATCATGGGCCAATCATGTCAAAATAAATAAATAAAAAAATTTTAACAGGATTATTAAAGTGGATCAGGAAAAGAGTGTCATTCATTTCGTGCATTTATTGAGCATGTAATCTGCACAGGCCTTGTGTTAAGTTCTTAGGATACAAAATCAAAAAGAAAAATAGCTTACAGATGCCATTTACCTAGATTTTAGCAAATCATTTAGAAAAGATGGGGTCAGGAGAAGGGGAAAGGGGCAAAGGAAATAAGAACTAGGACTGGATGACTCTGTAATCAGATAAATTTGTAAATAGCTAAATGCTAGATTCAGGAGAACTTATTAGTTGTCCAATGTTCACTTAAAAACAGGTCCTTGTAAAGTATCCCGGGTTATACTGATGAATTGTTGGTGGAGTTGTGAAATGATCCAACCATTCTGTTGAGCAATTTAGTGCTGTGCAAAGCATTCCAGGCATGGAAGGCAGCCAGCACAAAGATTTGGAGATGGGAGATGGAAGCTTGTGAGGAAAAATAAACTCACTGATTAAATTATGGAGTAATTGAAGGAGAATAGAGGAAAGAAAGGCTGGAAAGTTAGCAAGAGATCAGGTTATAAAGAACTTTAAATATTGGATCCAATAAATAATGAGGAATCAATGGATCTCATAGGAAGAAGGTGATAGAGGAGGTCTATACTTTCATAAATCATTTTGACAGCTGAGTCATAGAGACCAATTAGAAGACTATCACAGTAGATCTGATGTGAGGTGATAAGGACTTGATTTAAGATAGCAACTGCATAAGTGGAAAGAAAAGTAAATAATCAAGAGATGTTTTGAAGGAAGAAAGGGTAAGATTTTGCAATATATTGGATATGTGCGATAAGTGATAATGAAGATGAGAATGAAGACGTGAACCTAGTCACACTTCTTGACTTAGAAATGTGGATGGGAATATGGTGATCCAGAAACAGAGTTCATAAATAGAGAGGGCTGAGAGTTGGGAATGGGGAAAGGCAAAACAATGAGTTTTGTTTTAGACATGTTAAGTTTGAAGTGCCTACAGGATATTTATTTTGAGAAGTCAAATTGAGATGTCAGACAAGTCAGTTGAGACGGAAAATCAAAGTAGAGGTTATAAATCCATAAGTAGATTTGAGAATCTTCTGATGAAAATTGAATCCCTGGGAAGTAATGAAACCACCAAGCCAGACAATATGGAATGAAGCTTCTTAAACTGTGAATTATGACTCCATAATTGCATTGGGGAAGGGGCTCATGAAATTATGATTTGTTATCAGTAAATGTTTGATTTGAATACGTATTTCATGTACCTGAGATCACATGAAAATTTCTGGGGCAAAAAGAGGTTACATTTAGGCTAATTCCGATAGACTTATGATAGAAAGAGCCATCTGCATCCAGAAAGAATATTGGAGAATGAATGTGGATCACAACATAGTGATCCATCTTTTGTGTTCTTATTTGCTTGCTTTTTTTTCTCTTTTTTCCCTCTCTGATCTGATTTTTCTTGTAGCAGCATGATAAATATGGAAATATATATAGAAGAATTGTGCATGTTTAACCTATATTGGATTACTTGCCATCTAGAGGAGGGGTGAGAGGGAAGAAGAGAGCAAAATTTGAGATGCAATTTTTTTTATATGACTAGAAATAGTTTTAATTTCTTCATCTGAAAATTGTTCAAATCTATGACCATTTATCAATTGAAGAATGGTTTGTATTCTTATAAATTTGGGTCAATTCTCTATCTATTTTAGAAAGAAGGCCTTTATCAGAATCTTTGGATGTAAACATTTTCCCAGTTTACTGCTTCCCATGTAATCTTGTCTGCATGGATTTTGTTTGTACAAAAACTTTTTAACTTAATATAATCAAAATTATCCATTTTGCATTCCATAATGTATTCTAGTTCTTTGGCCACAAATTTCTTCCCTCTCTACAGATCTGAGAGGTAAATTATCCTTTGTTTGTCTAACTTACTTATAGTGTCACTTATAAGGGACAGACACAGAGACAAAGAGACAGGCACAAAGACAGAGGCAGAGACAAAAGAGACAGAAAAAGGGAAAGTAAGAGGAGAGGAAAGGAAAGACTCTCTATATTTTTAAAATGTTTCCAAATCCAAATCCATTAGTTCACTGTCTCCTCAACATAGATGTTGACAATCTCTTCAATCATGACGCTTCCTAGGAAGTAATAAATTTGTGCTCATCAGATCAGGACTGAAACTTGCCCTAGTTTATTACTAGGCAACAATGAAGGCTGAGTCAGAGAATATCAACCAGGAAATTGAAATCAGTGTTCTCTAAACCAGTTCAGCCCGAGCTGAGGCAGTTGGTTTGAAGTTCAAGTCAACAATCCATTACTCCAAATGCTTCGTGTTTGAATTGAGTCATATCATTATCACTCTCCTGCCTGATTTCTCAATTTGTAAGATGGAATTCATTCATCTAATTGTGTTGCTTGAATAATCATCTTCTTGATTTATAATGAGACTTGAGATCACTAGAGAAAGACTGTATAATGTTTTACTGCTGTCTGATAATCCAATGAGATGGTTAGTGTGAGTATTGTTATCTACATTTTAGAGTCAATAAATTAAGGTATACAAAGAGGTGCAGATCTCTCAAAATCATAAAGCTTAGCAATTATGAATCTGGAAGTTAGATCCTCTAAAGTTTGATATTCTCTCTAGGAAAAATAATGTGATGAAAGTAAGTTCTCTGTATTCTGCTAATATCCTAGGCAGTTTTAATTCATTATTGGTGTAAATGATGAATGTGACTTCCATGTCAATTAATTACACTGAATTACTTTTTTACAATTATGTACAAATAAATTTATCATGAGTAAAGGAGGAACTGTAATTTGAGGGGTAGAATGAGATCCTTCAGAAAGAATGGCAGTTTTCTTTTAAATGACCTTAAAACATCTATCATTGGAGTTATTATTTTAGTTTAGGCTATAAAAAGAGACACAATCTCCAGAAAGCCACTATAAAAATACATGGTTTCTCTTTTAGGTGAGATCAGTGAGTGTCCTCTTTATCCTTGGACGTATAAGTACCAATTCTTTCTATCAAATTGGCTAAATGGAAAACAGAGATAGGACTCTAAGTGGATGGGACCAGTAGGTTTTGGTGAAAAGAACCTCCCTAGTGTAGGGTGAGATTTCACTCGGAGCACTGAAGTTTAAAGAATACAAAAGTTTAAGGTTTGTATTCCTTGGGCAATTTGGAAACAACTAAATTTAGCACCCAATTAGCAAGAACAATTAGTTAAAATTAGATGTGATGTATTGTTAATGACACTAATCTGTGATTCACTAAAATAAGATTCAAAACATTTTTGGAGTTGGTGGCCCTCTTCAGCAATTGATAAAGGTTTTTTCAGAATGTTTTTAATTCTTTTTTTTTTTTTTAGGCTGGGGTTAAGTGACTTGCCCAGGATCACACAGCTAGGAAGTGTTAAGTGTCTGAGACCAGATTTGAACTTGGGTCCTCCTGAATTCAAGGCTGGTGCTCTATCCACTGCACCACCTAGATGCCCCCCAGAATGTTTTTAAAAGCATAAAATATATAGAATATATTTATAACAGAATATTTATTATTTTTCTGCTTGCAGAGAAATTCCCTCTTAGATCTATGTCCTTTGGGTCACAACCTCATTGAACAACAAAACACCAGTTTTTCAAAAGGAGAAAAGAGAAGAATATGATTCCCCCTGTATAAAACCTGTTTGTATTGATTTACACAGCCAGGCAAAACATTACCACTGAATTCGACTGGATTTCTGGAGGGAGGAAGAAATGAGGGTTAAGTCCTAAGAGTATGAAGTGACTATATTGGAATACAACTGTCAAAATATTTTTTGGAAAACAAGTTTCCAGACGTCACTTGAAATTTCTAATACTACAGTAACTAATTTTCTCTCCCACAGAGCTCTATTGAATTTTTCTTAATGGCTTCTCTTATGATTTTCACATTCTGAATTACTAAGGTGATAAGGATGAATTTCACACTATTCCTTTGCCATGTATAATGTTTACTAATTGACTGTAGAAAAGTCTTAGGGGAAAGTTGGAAGCACAGGACCCTGTCTAGGAACAGTAGTGTGGATCAGTGGGAAATTAAAGATAATCTAAAGCAACTGGAAATTATATCAAAGTAGACCAGCCCTGCTTTGCATATCATGTATCACAAAGTTAGAATTCTCACTCCTGAGTTCTCAAATTCTTAGATAATTAGGAGTAGAATAAAGTCATATGAAGAAATCAACTACAATCCAATGGTCAATATGTGCTTTATTAAAAATTGACAGAATATTAAGTTGATCTTGAACAGAATGAATTTAAAAATCAAAGCACATACAAAAAAGTAAAATTAGTTACCAGAAAGCCTTTGCAACATTCTATACTGATCAGTGTAGTGAGTGAAGGTCCACATTTCAACTACAAGCAGCCACTTCCTTAGCCACTGGTTGGCCCAGACTGGGCCCTGAGAGCCCATAACATTCATTCCACAGGGAAGATATTGGTAAAGCAAGGACAGGAATGTTTATGTATGGAAAACATAGTCTAACAAAAACAATACTAGTAAACATCACAACAATTCTATAAATAGACAAATTGAGCAATCATAATTTCCTGAGAAACTTTTCAAATGTAGAAAATAGTCATACAGTTTTCAGGTCTTGTACCCAAGCTCTTTCCTGTATGGAGGTGAAAGGAAAGGGTCCCCTACATTTGTGCATGGTACAACTGTCTAATGCAGTCCATCTCCCTAACTGTATGATGAGTAATATAAATATTAAAAATATATGTAAGGATACATGTGTAGTGTGCGTGTATAGGTTGTCTTAAAATATAGCTTTTTAACCACTGTTGCCCTCCAAGGCCAAAAGATGATAGCTTCTTATTTGTCTCTTATTTTACCAGAGAAAGAGTGAAGAGGACAAGGGGAGAGCATACTAAAATGGCACCCAAGTCCTTGCCTTGAGCTGGAGAAGGCATTCCTGACACCAAGACACAAATGATAAATAAGGTAACTAGTTGGGAATATAGGCCTTGAACTGGGGGTCCTCACCAAAAAACAGGAGACAAAGAATTTTAACTTCCTCAAAGGAAAGCTATCTCCTAAGTGGTCTAGTTACTCTTCAACCCAGGTAAGATGGGATAAAGAGGGTTCATTCTCTAGACCTTTAGATTAAGCCTAGAGAGTGGAACAACTCCTGATCACATTAGTCACATCATTCACATTTCCTCCAGCTGTAGAATGATGACAAAGCCCTGGATGAAGATCAAGAATTGTCCCTCTCCCCCATGACTTCCTTTAAAGCTATATATCCTGAGTAAAAGGAAGCTGAGAATCACTAACTTCCTATATATAAAGTGCAGCTGGGTCAGCCTATCATGGACATTTGTATTTTTGTCCCAAGGCTTCCATTATAGTCAGCATGTGAATAGCATTCTTTTCTGTCAAGGGTCATTTCTTAGGTAGATATACTTTGCAACTTGTATGGACACCCTTCCTGGTTGACCTTATCATTTTTTATGAGTATCACAATTGAGTAGTTGAAGCTTCCAAAAGCATGGGAAGGAAGCTCAGGCAGCCTTGATAGACCTTTGGAATATCAGGCCCATATTTCCTTTGGAATGCAGGCCCATATTTCCTTTGGATTGGGATTTCTTATTGTCAAATGTAAAAAGCCTTTGAAAAACAAAAGCTCAGTTCCATTTTTCCCAACCACTTATATTCTAACAGAATATTTATTCTTTTTCTGCTTGCAGAGAAATTTCCTCTCAAATCTGTGTCCTCTGGGTCACAACCTCATTGAACAACAAAATACCAGTTTTTCAAAAGGAGAAAAGAGAAGAATATGATTCCCCTTGCAAAAAGACCTGTTTGTATTGATTTACACAGTCAGGCAAAACATTAGCACTGAAGCCGACTGTGTTTCTGGAGGGAGGAAGAAATGAAGGTTAGATCCTAGGAGTGTGAAGTGGCAGGTGCAAAATCCCCCAATAAGTCTGAGTGGGATTTTTCTCAATGTTCTCGAAATGGTTACCATTCAAGGTGAAACTGATTTCATCACTCTCATTAAAGTGATAGATTTCCAAAAGGTCGAGAGTGTCTTCTTCAGATTGCTTTTGTCTTAGAACACTATTTCCCTTCTTCAGTTGAATTGCAAAGGGAACGTGGTCCTTGAGTTTTCTCTTCATTCGGACATAAAGTAAGTAGATACCTTTCTTGGTGATCATCAGTGTCTGATTGCTACTTTCCTTAAAGCATGAAATGGAAAGGTTAGCCCAAGTCCAGGCATTTGTCTCTAAAGGATTATTTCAAAAGAAGAAAAAAAAATAAAGAACAAAATTATTTCAGAATTATATTATTCTCTTAGACTAAGAAATGTACATTAAGCATTTTTCAAGATGAAGAACATTATGTAAACATCAACTATCATTTTTATGGATGAATTTTATTTTATTCTACCAGTCCTAGCTATGGTTCCATTTTAAATAAATATTAATTAGCCAATTAAGAATCGAATAAATAAATAAAGGGCACCTACATGACTAGAAGCTGTTTTTTTTCTTGTCTTAAAAAAGTTATAAACCAGATTACAATTCGTTTTTCAAGACTAAGAAATGCTCAGGAAATGGAGTAGTAAGAGAGCCCTAGGACAAATTTTAGTTAATTGACCTTCCTGAGCTTCACTTTCCTCATCTGGAAAATGCATTCTTAGATTTAGATCTGAAGGAATTTTAGTGATCATCTCCTCCATCATTTTACAAATGAGGAAACTGAAGCCAATTAACTTAGTTCATGTCTTCATCTCCTCTTCCTTCTCAGCTCTGTCTCACAGAATCCCTTATATCCTTCAAGAATCAGTTTAAGTACTGAGACCTTTTACATGTAGGTTTCCCACCTAAACTCCTTTGTAATTATTCTCTATATACTGAAATACATACATGTTGTCTCTCGTGCCAAGAATATTAATTTCTTGAGAACAGAGATTGATTTATATTTTTGTATTCCCCAAACCCTAACATAACATAACATGCTTATCAATTGATTAAATGACTTGCCTAAGATCACACAGTAACACAGATAACACTGTTATTTGTTCCAGATCCAAAAGCAAACACTCTTATTTTTTACCACTTATGATGTCAAAATTGCACATTATAAAGAGTACTATGTTTAAACTCAGGGGTTCCTGGGTTCAAATCCCATCTTATGTGTGCCTATTACCTATATAACCTATGTAACTATTACCTACATAACAAGAATCTATGTAATAAATATATTCTTGGAAAAAATAAGTTTTCCCTTAGGTTATAAAGACATGTTGAGTTAAAATATCTTGGCTACTGACACTGTGTGACCTTGGGCATTATAAAATCTAGAGCTCAGATTTCCCATCTGCAAAATGACAGAGTTGGACTGCATGGTTTCTGAGGCAGGGAAGAGAATAAGCATTTGTATAGCACCTACTATGTGCCAGAAACAGTTTTTTGTTGTTGTTAAACCTTTTTGGTCATCCTACTCTTTGTGACTCATTTTTATGAGGTTTTCTTGGCAAAAATACTGAAATGGTTTTCCATTTCCTTCCCCAAAGTTCCCATTTTACAGTTCAATAATCTGAGGCAAAGAAAGATTAAATGACTTGCCCAAGGATACACAGTTAATAAATATCTGAATCCAGATTTGAACTCAGGCCTTTCTGATTCCATTCACTTGCACCATCTGCCTGCCTCTGAGGTCCCTTTCAACTCTAGAATGGGGACCTTCAAGATTTACACAAAATTTAACTCATAAGGCTATTGTGAGAAAAGGCCTTGTAATACAGAAAATGGTACCAGAGCTAGATCCCTGGATTTCTTCTCCTCTCTTCTAATATTGTCTATTTTTGGATAAAGAAAGTAAAGAGGAAGGGATGGGAATAGTTTCCAATGCACTCACCAGTTGCTGTTGTCTTAGTGTTTAAAGTTGCTTGAGCCCAACAATTATCCAGAGCCTGCAGAGTAGGAAAAAAAAAAAAAGACACCCTGGGTCAGCACAGGTGGCTAGATCAATCCACTTTGCTGAATTGTGTTATGAAATCAAATATGCTGATAAATGGATCTTATTGTTATATGCTGAAAGTAGGATGAGTTGTCTTGTAACACTGGCAATAATCTATCGAGTGGTCTTCAAGTGATTAGTATTATGGAGAAGATTTCTTTTCAATTATGAATTGAACTAGGCAACTAGGTGTCACAATGAATGAAGCATGAGGTTTGCAGTCAAAAAGACCTGTCTTCAGACAATTACTAGGTGTGTGACCCTGGACAAGTCACTTAACCCTCTTTGCCTCAGTTTTCTCATCTGTAAAATGATCTGGAGAAAAAAATGGCAAACCACACCAGTATCTTTGCCAAGAAAATCCCAAATGGTGTCATGAAAATCTGTACACAACTGATAATGAGTTGAACTAGATAGCCCTTTTTCAGAGTTAATAAGTCTATATTCTCTATGGACATATGGCTAATAATTGAAGCAGAGATTAAAGATTAAAAAACCCTCTAAAAATATAAACTATTGCTATTTCCTTCTCCTTCTTGATTTTCTAAATGGAAATACCCATAACTCCAAGCTACTTCTCTCCTTTTTTTTCAAGTCTACCTACTTATCACTTATTGCATGGACTTGCTCTAAGGGGAATTTGCCAAGATTTTCTTTGATGAGATGATGCAAGGGAAAGGAATGTGATTTGGAATTGCCCATTACACTATGTATGATACACTTTTCATCACTACAGTCTATTGATGGATTACTTTGCTGCTTCTGTATGTGACATTCCATCCAGCATCCTATATCTTTGTGTTGGTTATTTCTCATACTAGATTATACTTCCTTTCTACCTCTATAGTAGCCCAAGCTGTCTTCAAGATTCTATTCAAGTACCATCTCCTATAAGAGGCTTATCTTGATCTCCCTAGTTGTTACTGCTCTCCAAGACTCCAAATCACTGTTGAGAATGAAGCTCATTGAAGGCAGATACCATTGCATTTTTTTTAGTCTGTGTCTCCATTATCTGCTAAACCATAAATATTTAATAAGTGAATCATAGAATCAACAATTTAGAAAAAACTTTTGAAGCTTTCAAATCCAACCATCTCATTTTCAGATGAGGAAACAGCCAGAGAGATCAAGTGTCTTTCTTAGTATAAAGTGAGATAATCCATTCCTCTTAACTCCATAACCATTCCCCTATCTACTATTCCATGATGCCTCTCAAAGATGAATGTAGTTATACTGATTCCATATTAGAGCCTAAGGGAAGCAGATTCTTCTTGCCTTTTTCCTGATTACTTTTAGTTGTCTCAAATAGGAAAAAAAAAAAAAAAAACTACAGTTCACTGAAAACACTTCCATATTCAAAAACTAGTTGCTCTCCAAGGTCCCTTACAACTTGAAAATGCTGTAATGCTATGATCCATTAGGAAGAAACAGCATACATTTACTTATCATTTGATGATTTACAATGTGTTTTCTTCACAATGAACCTTTTACTAAAGCAGTTCAATATAATTATCTCCATTTTACGACCAAAGAAATCTAAACTCAGAGCATTTAAATAATTTTTCTGTGGTTACACAACTGATTAATAGAATGCTGCCTTTTCAAAATAACAATAGTAAATACCATATAGTATTTTAAGGCTTGTAGAGCACTTTGCAGAAATCTCATTTGCTACTTCTAATAGCTTTGTGATTTAGATTCTGTTAATTTTCTTATCTTTATAAGGAAAGTGAGACTCAAAGAGATTGTTTATATCTAACTCAGCATCACATAACTAGTAAATATAAGAGGTGAAATTTGAACTCAAGTTTTTTTTCTGTCTCCACATCCAGCTTGCTTTCCTTTATACCATCTTGCCTGTCAAGATAAAATGACACAGCATTGTATCAGTTCTGGAAACAGAGGGCATAGATTCAAATCTTAGTTGTTACTTACTATCTTTGCAACCCTGGGCAAATCAAATAACTGTCTTCTGCCATGGCTACGGATGTGAAACATTACTTATATTTTTATATTTATAGATGTGTGAGAGAGAACTGGGTTTTTCTGAGCTTATGTTCTTCTTTCTTTGTTTCATTAAAAATTATTTATTATATTGATTAGTCATGAGGCACAAAAATACTGGGAGAAATTTAGGTTATTATTAAAAAAAAAAAAAAAACATGATTCATTAACAACCAAATTCACTTCAGAACTTCCTTAAATTTCCTTCTTTCATATGACTTTTAAATGTTCTGTGTTGTGTCCTTTTTATTCATAGTAGGTATCCTCAGAAATAAGAAGATCCAATCCAGTCAAGCTATGTCTCAAAAACACCTTTCTCTTTCTATCTAATCTAGGGTCACAGTCAATAAAAATGCTCCTAAGATCAGGCTGAACAACAGATAGTAGTCAGACTAAACTTCAACTTCTGTGGACCTACCCTGAGCAAGTAACCAATAGTTCATTTGGAGCAGGGGTTCTCAAACTATGGTTCGAGGGCCAGATGCCTCCTGCTGAGGACATTTATGCACCCGCCAGGTTGTGGCAAATGGGCTGAGGGGCGGAGACAGAGTGTGAGTTTTTGTTTTTACTATAGTCCAGCCCCCCAACAGTCTGAGCGAAAGTGAACTGGCTCCCTATTTAAAAAGTGTGAGGACCACTGATTTGGAGCATCTGGATAAGTGTCATGATTATCAGATTCATTCATCAGATTCATTCATTTGTCCATTCATGCAATAAGCTCTTAAACACTTACTATAAACACGGGACTGTTTATAAATTAATAGATCTCTCTAAGAGGGCAAGTAATGCATCTTTTTTTTTCTATGACATTAAACACCATAACTTAATGCCTGTACAAAGTAATGCATTGCACCTGTCATTCTTCCAGATCAGAACTTCAAATTTATCAGTCCACAAATATCTTTTCCAAGCCTTACTACTGCAAGAAATGAATGGATTCTTTCTGGTTGAGAAATGATTAGATGGGGAAGTGGTCAATGGAGCAACTAACTGGACAGATCAAGCTGCATCTCTTGCCATTTTTCCCCAACATCTGTTGAGAATTAGTTATTTTGTGACATCATGCATTGATTTAACTCAAAACGGATGGAAACCATTTCTGACATTAAATCCCACCAATCATATAATAATAAGGGAAGACTTGAATTTCAATTCATTTTTTAAAAATCCTCAAATTTCTTCATTTTACTTAACCTCTCATAATGCTGAAAATAGCAAGAGGATGATGATGATAATACTAATAATAATAGTAGTAATCAATAAAACTATTTTAACAATGATAATAAAAAATGTGCATTTTTCTTACCTTGGAATGAAGGAAGAAACAAATACTAAAAGCAAATAACAGAACAAACACTGTGCATCCACCAATGATCCATAGCTTCTTGGAAGAACATTTTGAGTCTTGAAGTTCCATGCCTCTCTCTAAGAGGTTGACTGAATTTTCCACCTGTGTCATTCTCACCTATTGTAAAGAAAATAACTTATGGCAGAGAGATTTTACAGTGATGGGTGAATCTCCCCAGTCTGAGGTCGACTGGTCCTGGATTTGCACCGGCTTTTATAGTATGGAAATTACACAGTGGGAGTAGAAGGAGGAGCTTTCACTGTCAGTTGGAAAATGATACAAAACAATCTCCCTGTGAAACTTACAAGGAGCTGACTCTCATTTGGCCAAAAGCCATGTGTCTGAAGGCGTTTTGCAGTCAGCCAACACAAACACTGAAGAAAAGAACACACGCGTTTACATACACACACACACACACACACACACACACACACACACACACACATCCCAGGAAGGAAGTTCAAATAAGTGAAAATCTCTTGAGAAGGAAGTATTCTAGAGGACGCAACTTCTGAGTTTGAAATCTCTGTCACATTTTGATGATTTGTTACCAAGAAATCATTATTGCAATTAAGTCATTCCTAAAATGGACACATGTTTAACATGATTGTACATGTATTGCCTATATTGGATTGCTTGCTAAAGTCTTAGAGAGGAGGGAAGGAAGGGACACAGACAGAAAAATTTGGAACTCCTCCCCTTTACAAAAATGAATGTTGAAAGCCAATTTTACATGAAATTGAAAAAAATAAAATACTATTAAGCACAAGAAAAAAAAGAAAGGATTTTTAAAAAGAAAGAAGGAAGGAAATCATTCTTGCTCCAGATATTACACGTGCTTCTGGGGAATTTTTTTTTTTTAATAAAAAAGAGGAAAAAAAATCATTCATGAAGCACTAACTCCATTGTCTTTAAAGAGCAATAATAATATTAATTAATCATTAAACAATTAATATCAGTTCAATTCTCTTATTTTTCCCTACCCTCTACATTCAGGTTCAAATAGAATCAGCCAAAAGTCAGTCTATAGGCATTTATTGAGCATCTACTATGTGCCAGGCACTATATAAATGCTGCCAGAAATGTCCAAGGCTAGCAATCCCTCAGAGCTGAACTTCTATACCCTTCCCAAAACTAAAAAGTTGAAGCTAAAAATCATTCAATCAAATTAAGATTTTTAATAGTTTACCTTGTTTAGGAAAGATTATTATCAAATATTCCTTAGAGTCCTAGAAATGAATGTGGACCCTAGGGTTCTGGCGCAGCACCAAAACTAAAGAAACCTGACTATAAGCAATCCCCTCACCTCTAAATGCCTCTGGGATTTTTTTAATCTCTTAAAGACAATGGTTTTGCAGAATTTATACAAGTACTTATGAAGCACTACTATGCATGCTTAACAAATTATTACAATCACCCATATCTTCATGACTCATACACAGAAATGGAGTTTGTTTTACTTTAATTAAATTAAAACATTGGACAATTCTGAACATTTTTGGTGTTCTTAGCACACTATATTAGGGACTAGTTACCTATTATTATAAAATATCCTTCTATGAGGGCAGGTATTTGTGCTATTGTTGCAAGCCCCAAAGTGTATAGATAACTATTCTCACAGAAAGCCATATTTATCTCCCAAAGCAATGATCATATTCAGAATTTATAGCTCTATGTACATGTCTTATTACATATGTTTTATTCCTCCTATTTGATATCATACCTAAAAATAAAAGAATTTTAAAGTGCCTTGAGGAAAAGTGTTAAATTAAACCAAGGTAAAAATATTTCTACTTTTAGCAATTTATTAAAATTTGGCTGCTATCTCAGGGTCTTTCTATCTTCTAAGAAGTTATGATCTATTTCCCTAATTCATGTACCATCTCTTATCTGGGAACAAAATTTTTCCCCAAATTACTATTCATCCATCCCTTTCCAAATCTATTCTTTCTCTTTCCCCTACTCTCTTTTCCCACACCTGTAGGCATTTTCCCAGGTTATTCAAATGACAAGCTGTTAAAAATGTTAATATACTAACTTCTCTTGCCTCTAGCCAAGGTGAATCTAAAAATAAGACTTCCTACACAGTCTGATTACGTGATGAAGAAATTTGTTGGTTGTTTATATAGAAGGGAGTTAGCCTTTGACATTTAGGAAGGGGAAAAACATACAGGTCCTAAGAGGACTACATTCCAGACTAAAATTTCCATGACATGGCTCTCCAAAAATGAATGAAGTATCAATCTGAAGCTGGTAAAAATATGAAGGTCACATACTTTTGAAGTCTTCCTGAGATTCCCCAGTAATGAGTAATGTAAGGTACATTTTACTCTTGGTTATCAAATTTGCACCTGCCATACCATAGGGAATAGGAATTAGATGTCCCAAGGCAATCTTAGAGATTACTGAATCCTATTTCCTTGACTTTATAGATAAGATTCTGAGGTCTAAAGAAAAAAATAACATATATATGGATTTTTTTTGTTTCTCAATCTTTCAATTATGTCTGACTCTTCATGGCTGCATTTGAGTTTTTCTTGGCAAAGATAGTGAAGTGGTTTGCCATTTCTTTCTCCAGCTCATTTTACAAATGAGGAAACTGAGGCAAATTAGATTAAGTAACTAGCCCAGGGTCAAACAGTTAGTGAGCATCTCAGGCCAGATTTAAACTGATGAAGATCTTCCTTACTCCATATCTGGAATTGTGCCACCTAGCAGTCTCATATATATATGGATACACAGATAAATAACAAGATTGAGATTTGAATTCAGGTGTTTGGATCACAAACTTTACCTTTCCTGATATACCTTTTACCCACATTTGGCCACTATTCAGGCACATCAAAATAAATGAATCAATAAACATTTATTAAATGTCTACATGTATGAGGCCTTGTGTCAAATGCTTGAAATACAAAAAAAAAAAAAAAAAAAAAAAAAGACCAAAGACAGAGAAATGCATATAAAATTAGATTGTGTCAAATTAAATGCCATAGGAAGTAATGGTTGGGGACAGTTAGTTGACACAGTGGATACAACCCCAGCTCTGAAGTCAGGACTTGAGTTCAAATCTGGCATGTGGCATTTGCTGTGACCGCAGGCAAATCTCAACCCCCAATTGCTTCCAAGAAATTTCTGCTTCATCTCCAAAATTTTTAATAGCTCCACTTGCCTACCATCTCAAACTCAACTTGACATTCAAAGACTCATTGGAAAAGACCCTGATGCAGACAAAGATTAAAGGAAAAAGGGAAGATAGGATAAGATGAATAGATAATATCATGGAAGCCACATGATCTTGAACAGACTTTGAGAGATAGTGGAAGATAGAAGGCCCTAGAGAGCTATGGTCTATACAAGTCACAGTCAGAAATGACTGAACAACATTGCCATTCAAAGATATGACCACCATGTACCTTTTGAGCCCCATTTCACCCCTAATCTTATATAAATGCACCACATAGCCTCTTCTCCAGATAAATTGAACTTCTTCCTGTTTGTGGGGCATAAAACATACTATCTCACCTCCAAAGTTTTGTTCTTGTTTTTACCAAGTCTGGAATGTCCCTTCTTTTCTATCTTCCACAATCTGATTGTCCACTTCAAAAGTCTACCCAACTTTCAGTCTATTTCCAAGTCCATGTTTTTAATGAAATCTTTTCTGATTTCCCCTCAGTATGGGACTGGTGTCAATATTCACTCATTCAATGACTGACATAGTAAACTCAAGTGCCAATCCAAATTATTTGAATTTCAAAATCTTATCAAGAAGTAAACAGATTAGGCCAGAGGGTCAAGTAAGCCACATTCCATTATGATTTTTTCTAATAGCTTATATTAAATATTTTACATTTATGATAACATGATTTTGAATGAAACCCATGCAAACGTTAATTCACAACTTTGGGTCATGTTATCTTCTGGCTTTAATTATTAAGATTTCATAATCTTTAAGGGAATTTTGGTTGCATCATGGCTGACAAACCCAATAACACTTCCATCAAGAATATCTGATGTCTTCCTTAGAAGTCGAATACAGGAAAAGAAAAAAATATTATATCTTGAATTTCCCAGGATATCCTGAATAAAAAAAAAAAAAAACACCTTCTATAGGGGAAATGACTCAGACTTTCATCTAAGTTATTAAAGAGTCAATTGAATTCAATTAAACAAATACTTTTGAGGGCCTAGAACCTTAAAGGTTGCATGCCAAGACATGCAATAATTAGTAAGAAAAGCATAGTTCCTTCTTTCTAGGATTTTACAAACCAGTAGGACAGATAAGCAAAGTGGTAGGCAGAATATGTAAATGCCACTACAGATGGCTGAAGTTCTCTCACTGAGGACTGCCTAATGGAGTCATTATTCTAGGTTACTGATCCCATAATGAAGGAATCATAGATCTTAGAAATAGTAAAATAGTTGAAGCAAATAGAATTTCAAGAAGATTGGTCATGATCAATAGATATTACTTAAGGGTTCTATCTATAAAATAACTGATGACTCCCTGAATAAATAGTCATAGATCAAGATGCAAGACTCTTTTTTTTCAAGCTGAATTTTGTCATTGTTTGATTGACATACCTTGGACAGATCGATATGGCCTTCTCACACTCCAGTTTCCTTCTCTGTGAAATGGGGATAGAGGATTTTTTTACTGGAAACTTCAGAATGAGAAAGAATCACAGAAGAGCCAAATTGGAAGGGATCAGAGGTCATTTAGCCCAGTCATATTAGGACAATACTACAAGGCATTATATAACATTTAGTTTATTACTATAGTGGACAATAACAATAATAATGCCTAAATAATAGAAACTAATTAAATAATTAAAAAGCAATACGTTGTAGTAAACAGAGAACTGTTTCAGAAGAGCCAAGTTCAAATCCTACTTTGACCACACACCAACTGTGTGTGATGTTGGCCAGATCATTTAACTCCTCAGTGGCTCCAGGAAATTCTAACATTATAAGTTTTAGAGAATGTGCCAGCCTGTATGGTAGAAAGAGTTTTCTCATCCAGGGTTCCCTATGCCAATAAAATCATAGGCCCAAGCCCTGTCCCCAATGAAATGATTAATAATGTAAACTACATGTGTTTTGTTTGTTTTTTTTAAATCTACCAATCTGGCGCATTTGCTGGCTTAGTTTTTTATTATTCTCTTTGAAGAACTTTGTAATTGATTGTGTGACACAGATGATACTGATACAGGACCTCCCATCATGGTATACCCTCATCAAAATAAAAACTGTGCAGGCTGATTTCAGAAAAACCTGGAAAGACTTACATGAATTGATGCTAAGTGAAGTAAACAGAACCAAGAGAATATTGTGCATAGTAACAGCAAGATTATGTGATGATCAACCATGATAGACTTGTGTCTTTTTAACAATGAGGTGATTCAAGGCAATTCCCTTAGACTTGTGATGGAAAGTGTCACCTACACCCAAAGAAAATTATATACACTGAATGTGGATTAAAATATACTTTTCCATGCTGTTTGTTGTTTGTTTTTTCTTTCTCATGTTTTTTCCCTTTTGATTTGGTTTTTCGTGTGCAATATGATGAATATGAAAATATGTTTAGGAGAATTGTACTTGTTTAATTTATATTTGTTTCCTATCTTAAGGAGGGAATGGGTTGAGAAGAGAGAGGAAAATTTGGAACATAAGGTTTTGCAAAGGTGAAAACTATCTTTGCATGTATATGGAAAAATTAAATACTATTAAAAATTAAAACAAAAAAAAAGAAGATGTTGTGTTCTGTGAGCATAGTATTTTGGTATCTCAAGAGAAACTTAAGGTGCACAAATTTAGAGAATCCACCCCAAATGTTCACATGGACTATTTGTGTCCAACATAGGTAGAATATTCTGAGCTCATATTGGTCTAATCAGCCACAGCTGACAGATAAGTCAAGATGTAGCAATAGTCTACATTTTAATCATAATTTTAGAAGATTGACAATTCATCTGATAGAGTAAAATAATGAAAATGGGAATGGTATAGAAGTTGTGAACTTGCATGAGTAGAAGTTTCCATTTCTGGGAGTTTCCTATTCCAAAGATATCACCAGTTCAGACCCTGTTCCTCTTGATTTATCTGGATTCTCAGAACCAAATTAGATAATATATCCACATATTTACATATATATATATATATATATATATATATATATATATATATATATATATATATATATATATAAAAGCATGGACCTGTAGCACTTTTCCAGTATTGAAGTATCATATAAACATCAGCAAATATTGCTATTTGCAAAAAAAAAGTTCAAAAAGAGTTCCTGCCCTCAAGGAGTTTACATTCTATTTGTTGATGACTATTAAAAATCCAGAAACAATTGAGAACTCTCCCTGACTGAGAGCCTTTCCCCACTGTGTTCTTGTGGGAGAAATAGGACCATTCAGATTCAAATCCTTGAGTAGGACTACTTATGGCAAATGGGACTTTCCCATCTTCATTTTTCACAAAGGCTTCATTTGCCAATACCAAGTGTCTCTTTATATTTCTTGGAAGGGATTCAGATTCCATTTACTCAGGCAACCCCAGTTGGAAATCAGCCTGTCTGCTCCTTTCTATTGGCTCTCCTCTCATAAATTAACCAAACTTGTATGCAGCCTTCAGCTTCCTATACATCAGCTCACAGAGCTTCAGTAATTACACTCCTTTCAACCCCTTTTAATTACCATGACATTAACCCACAGAATTCTGCTTTATACTTTCCCTTCTGGCTCTTAACTTTATATTTCCTCCACTGATTTACACCACAGACATATCTTTAAGGGCAGGGAGCTCACTCAATTAGAAACAGCTTTAGTGCTTACTGTTGGCAGTAGGAAGACAGATGAGTAAAGAAAAATGTTTCCTCCTTTCTTTCTCCCAAACCTGAAATCATATTATACCTGTGTTTTATAAGCTACAATGAATTCTGTTCATCTCTCCTGAGTAAACTAAATATTGGTTACTTCCATTTGTAGTCTGTGGCTTTCTTACTGTGGGACTTTATTTGCTTTGCAAGCCTTAATTTCATAATAAGAAAAAAATCAAAAAGATATTGAGTCTCCAAATAAGCAAATTACAACTATGACTAATCCAAAATACATGTCATTGGCTTTAGAGCTAGAAATTACTTCAGAAATTTAAACCAGCCTCTCCCAATTTTATAGATAATGCAGCTGAAATCTAGAGATACTCTATGGCTTTTATAAGATCATATAAGTAGTATATAAAACATCTAGGATTTGAATCCAGATCTTCTTACTTCCAACACTAGAGTTACATTCATTAAACCATTCTTTTGAATTAATAGGGAGAGGGAGGCACCCTGTTCTAGAAGTTATTGATTCAAGGTCTTTCATTCTGACTTCTTTCCCAATTAACAAAAAATTTAGACCAAGCTTCTGGAAAACTAGTTTGGCAACTTTGAAACCTGAAGTTAAATGTACAGGCTCACTATACAGTAAGGCCATACTGTAGTAGAGAAGCCTTAGGCAAGTGTGCCAACAGAAAAATCAATGAATCACCAATAAGCACATAGGAAGCAAAAGGGAGGAGGAAGAGAAGAAGGAGAAAAGAAAAATAACCCTGGGGAGTTAATGATGAAAGCCACTCTTAATGATCAAAAGATGATATAATCCTATCATCAAGTCTCCTATCACTCTTCTGGCCTCAGGAAAATGTCTTTATCTAAAAATAGATGTATTCCCCCCAACAAACCCATACAAATTCTCTGACACTCTCTCTGAGGCCCACTGGTCCTTGGATCAATTCCAAGATCAGTCCTATTATGCAGGCTCCCATTTCATCACCACTGATAAGTAGTTGCAAATATCAAGTGTAGGAAAAATGACTGACAGAATTAAAGGTGACAGAAAAGAAGGAAGAGGAAAAAGGAATGAGTATCTTATAATTTATCTCTTGAATAAAATTAGAACACATTGAAAATCAGGGAAAATAGAAAGTGATTCACTTCATACTTTCCCCTCCCAAAACTCCATATAAACATTCTTTCAACATATACTTCTATCCATTACTTAAGAGGAAAGTTTTTCTCCAGAATAGTTTTTTTCAAAAATAAAATAAAATTCTTTTTTGCTCTGTCTTCAGTTTTGTTTTCTTCCTGTTTCCTTTTACAGTTCTCTAAATGACTAAGATGAAGTCTGAGCTCAAATCTGCCTCTGAAAATTATAATGCAATGGAAATCCCAATAGTGACCACCTAAGGAATTCCTTTTTTTCCTTTCCCTGCAATAATTCCACAGTTCTCAGCATCTTCATCTTCTTGGTAAAAAAAAAAAAAAAAAAAAAAAAAAAAAAAAAAAATCTAGGTGATCAAAATGATATGTTTACTTTGGTCCAGTTGTACTTCAGAACAGAAAATCTCATTTCAAGTATTTTTCCTGAATTACTCTATCTCTTTCTCTGCCCTCCTGAGATCACAGTGATAAAGAGGTGTATCCCGAGAGAAGATTTCTGTTTCTCTACCGGATGTTGAGTAGTACATGTGAAACTGCATTTTATTTAGTGACTTCCCTGGGATCACATACCTATTAAGTGTCTGAGAGCCTGTGGGAACTCAGGTCTTAATTCTAGGCCAAGCACACTAATGAACTATGGTACAGCCTAACTGCCATAGAAGACATAATATTTAAGGATGACTTCAGGGTAATGAAACAAAGTGACTGATGAAAGGTCAGTGTCCTTGACAAAAAACAGGAAAAATGTGGAGGAGGGGAAAAGTTAGGAAAGATATATTGAGTTCCATTTTAGACATATTTGGGGGATGCTGACAGGCCATTTGAAAGTGAGATGATATTATGAGACTGGAGTTTGGGAGAGAGAATAGGAAAGTATTTCTAGATTCATGATTCATTCAACTGGAGATATAGAAATAATGAGATCACCAAATGACAGATTACACAAGAGAAAAGAGACAAAGACTCAGGGCAGAACTTTTGGGGAAATCAAAACTTCTGAAATGGCAGATAGTTGATTAGCCAACAAAGAGTTAAGAAGTATGATTAAAATAAGGAAGAAAAAAAAAAACTACATGAGAGTAGTTTGTTGTGAAAGTAAAGAAAAAGAAAGTATCCAGAAAGAGGGATGACTATCAAAAAAAATCAGAGAAGTTAAGGACAAAGACTAATAAAATGCCATTGGCTTTAGTATGTATATAAAAATAGAAAATCATTAACTAAAGGAAAAAACCAACATATCAAAAACCTATAATTAGTTCTGACATTTGAGATAAATAGTTGGCCAACAAAACCATATAAGATCAAAAGCAATTCTCTAGTGGATTAATGGTCAAAAGATATGCACAAATAATTCTCAAAATAAAAATTGCAAGCAATCAATAATCATATGAAAGAATGGTCCTAACTAATAATAAGGGAATAAATAAATGAAAAATAAAAAGCAACTCTAATGGTTTATTTCATAACCATCGAATTATCAAAGATGGTAAATGATGGGAAAAGTTAATATAGAAGGATTGTGGGACAATAGGTTTGCCCTGCTGAAAGAATCATAAATCATAACTAAATTAGGAGAACAAGGGATTGTCTACTTCTCAGTTCTGTGAAGAAGGAAGGAATTTATGGCCAAATGTGAACTAGAGAACATTATGAAATTCAAAATATGTTATATTGATTATATCCAATTAAAAAGGTTTTGTACAAACAAAACCAATGTAGAAAAGATTAGAAGGGGAAAAGTAAACTGGAGGGAAATTTTTACATCTAAGAGGCCTCATTTCTAAAATATAGAGAGAATTGCCTCGAATTTATTAGAGCATAAGCTGTTATACAATTAATAAATGGTCAAAGGATATGGACAATTTTCAGATGAAGAAATTAAAGCCATTTCTAGTCACATGAAAAAATACTTTAAATCACTATTGATTAGAGAAATGCAAATTAAGGCAACTTTGAGATACCACTACACATTTCTCAGATTGCTAAGATTATAGGAAAAGATAATGATAAGTGTTGGAGGAGATATGGGAAAACAGGGACACCAATACATTGTTAGTAGAGTTGTGAATTCTCCATTTTGGGGGATCAATTTGGAAATATTCCCAAAGCACTATCAGACTGTGCATAGCCTTTATCCAGCAGTGTCTCTACTGGGTCTGTATTACAAAGAGATCATAAAAAAGGGAAAAAAACCCATACATGCAAAAATATTTGTAGCAGCCAGTCCTTTTTGTAGTAGTAGGGAATTGGAAACTGAGTAGATGCCCATCAGTTGGGGAATTGCTGAATAAGTTATGGTATATGAATGTAATGGAATATTATTGTCTATAAGAAATAATCAGCAGGATGATTTTAGAAAATATTGGAAAGACTTACATGAACTGATGTTGAGTGAAATGAGTAGAGCCAAGAGAACTTTGTGCACAGCAACAACAAGATTGTGTGATGATCAACTGTGATGGATGTGATTCTTTTCAACAATGAAGTGTTTCGGGCCAATTCCAACAGACTTGTGATAGGAAGAGTCATCTGCATACAGAAAGAGGACTATGGGGACTGAATGTATATCACCTTTGTTGTTGTTGTTGTTGACTTGCTTTTTTTTCTTTCTCATTTTTCCTTTTTGATCTGATTTTTCTTGTGCAGCAAGATAAATGTGGAAATATGTTTAGAAGAATTGCATATGTTTAATCTATATTAGATTATTTTCTATCTTGAGCTGAGGAATAAGGAGAAGAGAGGGAGAAAAAATTGGAACACAAGTTTTTGCAAGGGTGAATTTTGAAAACTATCTTTGCATGTATTTTGAAAATAAAAAGCTATTATCAAAAAGAAAAAAGAAAAAGAAAGAAAGATCCATAAACAAGCCAACCATTGTGCAAAGCAATATGAAACTGTGATGAGAAAATGACTAAAATGTCTATTTCTTATGATCTAAACATTCTACTCCTAGGTATGTAATCAATAATAATTATTAAAGGCCTCCTACATATACAAATATGCCCTTATATTGTACATATTATATTGTAATAACAAAGAATGAGAAACAAAGAGAAGCTTTCAAAAGTATGTGAATTTATACCTAGCAAAATAAGTAGAATCTGGAAAATAATATGGCAAAAACAATGTAAATTTGTAAAACATAACAAAATAACCAAATACCAAAACTGCATTGTGATGAAATTATAAAAAGCAAGCTTTACCCCAAAAAGGAGACAGAGTCCCTCTCACCAACTGCTTCTTTTTCAGAGGGGGATATGCTTTATACTACTCTTTTTTAAAATTTCAGTATTTCTTTGCTACAAAAATGCTATCTTTTGGGCTTCCCTACTTGCCATTTACCTACATATTTTAAATAATAAACTATATGGTTTGTAGGGCTTTGAACATAAATTAAGTTGCATACCACTTATTAATAAGCTCAATAGTTTAAGTCAGATCATAAAAAAGTCAGAGGAGAACCAGATAAGGTATCTTTCATAGCTATATATAGAGACAGGATTCTCAAGGAAATAAGAAATAAACAGCATAAAAAGTAAAATATGATTTTGATAATATGAAATTGAGAAATATGAAATTTTGCAATTACAATAAACTCAACTTAGAATAAAGGACAAGTTGTAGACAGGAGCAAAGAAAGAAAGGAGAGATTGCCCCAACTTTCTTTGATAACCATCCATTAACCAAGACTTATAGGGAGTCCACACAGGCATATGAGGCCATTCCCAAATGGATTTGGGTAAAGGCTATAAAAATAATTCTCAAAAGAATTACAAATGATTATCAACCATATGAAAGATTGCTTCACATTCCCAATAATAAAAGACATGCAAATGAAAACAAGTTTAAAGTTTGCCCACACTCCTAGAAAATTATGCAAAAATGACAAAATCGGGGAAGAATCAATGTTTGAAGTGGTTGTAGAAAATCTGGAACACAGTTATATGTTGATTGTGCTGTGAATTGGTGTAACTACCCTGAAAATTTAAATTGGAAATATGCTAAGAAAGAATTTATCTCAGAGGTCTTCCTGCTGTCTTATGTCTCCAAGGATGTCAGAGATAACACAAAAGGCCCCACCTACATCATTTCTTAGGTAATGGCAAAGTATGGAAATTAAGATAAATCTACTAATTGAGTGGAGAATGGCTAAGCAAACTGTTACATGAATATAATGGAATAGTATGACTCCATCTGAAATGATATATATATATATAAATAATAAAGATTCATGGGAAGATATTTGAAAGATACAAATTGAAATAAACAAAAATAGAAAGAAAAAATGAACACAACAATGCAAAAGAAAAAAATGAAATGGATTTTGTATAATTATGATGAATAAACTTGGTCCAGAAGATGTGAGGAGAAAATTCTCCTATGTTCCTTCTTTGAAGAAATGGAAGACAAACAATTCATGGGCTATCAAAAGTGGTTTTGCTACATTGCTTCCTCCTTACCTTCTTTCTTCTGCCTTTTCTTTATCCTTTGGGCTCACAAGGAAGGAGAAAAAACAGAGAGATTTGTAAATGAAAGAAATGGAAAAACAAAAAATACAAATATACAAAACCAAAGCTATACTTTAAAAAAATATAGAGTTGTTAAAGTGGAAGTTGAAAGGAAAGGGATTCTCATCTGTTCACTCAACAAGCATTTATTAAGTACTTATTATGTACAAAATTTTGTGCTAGAGGATGGAGATGGAGAATCATGTATAAATATCATTTCATATAGAAACCGCCTATGATGGTGCTATTTCTTGGGGGCAAGCCTTTATTATCTCACTTCTGGACTATTGAAATTGCCTTCCTATTGGTCTCCCTCCCTCAAATCTCTCTCAACTTCAAACTCTTCTCTATGCAGCAAATTGAGCTTCCTGAAACACAAGTTTGACTATATTACCTCACTATTCAATCCATTCCAATGGAATCTTTTTGCCTCTAGGATTAAATGTAAAACCATCAGTTTTGTTTTTAAAACTCTTTGTAGTCTAGGGCAGCTAAATGGCATTATGGTTACAGAACTGACCATGGAGTCAAGAAGATCTGATCAAAATCTGGCCTCAGACAATTACTAGCTGTGTCCCCTGGGCAAATCACTTAATTCCATTTGACTCAGTTCCTCCTCTGTAAAATGAACTAGAGAAGGAAAAGGGCAATCACTCCAGTAACTTTACCAAGAAAACCAAATAAGGCAACAAAGAGTTGGACATAACTGAAAATAGTGTGCTCCCCTCTTGCTTTTCTAATCCTCTTACTCCTTAAAGCCCATATACATTTTTAGTGAAATGGACCTCTATGTTTTTCCTCATGCTAGGCATTCCATGCACAGACTCTTGGAATTTTCCCTTGCCAGTGCCTGAAGCTGTCCACTTCCTTGATCTTGACCTCCTGACTTCCTTCAAATCTCAGTTAAAATCTCACTTTCAATAAGAAGCCTTTACTGATCCTCCATAATGTTAATGCCTTCCCTCTGTTAATTATTTCTAATTTATTGTATATACATATGTGTATGTGTGTGTGTGTGTGTATTTACATAGTTACTCACACTTTATCTATCTCCCTCGTTAGATTGGGAACTCTTTGAGGATAAGAACCATCTTTTTGTCTTCACTACAGTTCCTGACACAAATATAGGCACTGAATAAATGCTTGTTGACTAATAAGCTGAGGTATTTATTGAAATGTTTTAATAAAACATTTGACAAAGACTTTCCTGTCCTAGTAAAAATGGAAAGATAAAGTGTAAGCAACAGTACAATTAGTTGAACTCCTAACTGGTTTCTAGGTGGCATAGTGGCTAGAACACTGGGCCTGGAGTCAGGAAACATTTTCCAGACTTCATATATGGTCTCAGACACTTAATAGCT
This sequence comes from Sminthopsis crassicaudata, assembly GCF_048593235.1. Taxonomy (NCBI): domain Eukaryota; kingdom Metazoa; phylum Chordata; class Mammalia; order Dasyuromorphia; family Dasyuridae; genus Sminthopsis; species Sminthopsis crassicaudata. The sequence continues at coordinate 61,062,753 of NC_133620.1, forward strand.
GTGTGACCCTGAGCAATTCCTTTAATCATGTTTTCTTCAGTTTCTGTAAAATTCACTGGAAAAGGAAGTGACAAACTATTCTGTTAGGATTCTTACAAGGTATTTATGCACTGAGTTCACACCTTTAAAGGAGCTCAAACCTTTAAAGTAGTTTACACCTTTAAAGGAGCTCCATCATTGGTCCTTTAAGGAGCTCCCACAAGCCCAGGGAGTACCCACAAGCCCATTCTCTGGGAGGATATAAGAAGCCAAGATCCAGTTGGGAGAGTCAGTCTGGATTGGTGATTTCGAACAGTTAAAAGAAAGATGCTTTGGATAAAACTTAACACTAACCACAGGAAATGATGCTACAGGAAAATTGAAAAGTTGTGTGAATTCAAATAGGAGGTCAAATCTGACTTTGCTCATAAAAAAGAAAAAAAAAATCTAAGAGTTGATAAAAGTGTTTTGGCCTTAGACTTAGGAATTGTTAAATATAATGTTATCTCATAGGCACAATGCCATTTGATTCAAATAATTATATGTTCAGTATCTACTGTACATTACTGTATGTTCAAGGTTCTGAATGAAACAGATGGCCTTTGGTCATTACAGGCCCACAGAGCCTAAGCAACATCTTTACATCACAGGACTGGGCCTTTTTTAATATCATGAACTTCTTTATGAGACTTTGTACTCATCAGATTAATGTTATTAAAAGCAAAAATAAACAAATAAATGCATGAATAAATAAGCAAATGAATAAAAATATGAATAAATACATGAATGAATGACTAAACAAATAAACAAATGAATGAATGCATAAATAAACAAATACATAAATAAAACAAGGGACATAAGGTCGATTCAGGAAGACCCAAGTTAAATTTTATTTTAGACAGGTACTATCTGTGTGATCCTAGATAAATCACAAAATGTCTATTTGCCTTTGATGCGATGAGATTAAAAACACCTCCCAGAGTTGTTGTGAAATCCATTGAGATAATAATTGTAATGTACTTAGCACAACTCTTAATATATGTTAAGCCTTCTCTGGCTTCTGAATCTCCCAGGACTGAATCCTGGTTGAGGCTCTTAGCTTATATATGCTCTCTTAAAGGTGTGAATCTTGTGGAACTAGAGTAAGTACTAAGTACATGTACTGAACTAGAGAATTGTTAAGCACCCTGCTAAACAACCATTGTTTCTATCAATTCCACTGATTTAGCACCTTGTTTCAAGTACTTGCCCATAAGATCCAGGGTCCCTAGTCTACCTGGCTAGAGGCAATGACATTGGGGCTGGTAATAGGTAGAACTTGAATCAGTTAGAAACAACGACTGGTACTAGTCCTGCCCTGAGAAACCTCACACAGCAGCTATAGTTTAGTGAATATTAGAGGTTTTCAAATCATTAGAGATGGTGCTGTACCACAGCATGAGAGCTCTTGGTTAACCTTGATGCCATTGTTCTTAAACAATTAGTTAAGCTAATTGTTTCTAAACACAGTACCAGTATTTCCTCTTCTTCCCATCACCTCTTGAACCAACAGATGCTCCACTTATTAATAACATTAACCAGTATTCATATGGAGTTTTAAAGTTAGCAAATCACCTTTACATAACATCATGTCAGGGGCAACCAGATGGCAAAGTGGATAGAGCTACCAGCTTCATAGTCAGAAGGATCTGAGTTTAAATCCAGCCTTAGACACTTAACACTTATTACACTTACTACTTGCTACACTTACTACTTGCTACACTTACTAGCTCTGCAAATCACTTAACCCCAATTGCCTCACCAAAAAAAAGAAACAAAAAACAAACATCATTTCATTTGATCTTTACAACAATTCTGTTGCTGTTATCATCATCCCATTTTACATAATGAGAAAACTGAGGAAAGGAGATGCTGGGAGATATGGCTAGAGTCACACAGTATCTGAGATAGCATTCAGATTCAGATCTCTGATTCCAGAATAATCCCATACTCTTATCAATTTTAATCCCTGATTTAATGACTTTTTCTCAATCATTATTCTTAATCCCTTAGCTTTTAACACTGTTAGACATTTTTTTCTCCTTAACATTGTCTTTTCTCTAGGTTATTGTGACAACTCTATCTATAGAATATTAGCTTTAAAATCAGAAAGATATCTTTGAATCCTTGCTTTAAACACTACCTAGATTAAGTCATTTGAGCTTTCTTGAGACTTCATTTCTTCATCTGTAAAATGGGGATAATAATAGCCACTATGTCCCAGGGTTGAAGAGGCATATACCTGGTACAGTAGATAGAATACCCAATATGAAGTCAGGAAAATTCATCTTCCTGAATTAAATCTGGCCTCAGATACTTCAACTTCCTCATCTATAAAATGACCTGGAGGAAAAAAATGGCCAACCACTCCAGTCTTTTTAAGAAAACTCCAAAAGGAGCCACAATGAATTAGACTGGCCTGAAAGAACTGAATAGCAACAGTCCAAGATTGATAGAATCAATGAAATAACATATATCTTAGCTTTGCAAATTTTAAAGCACTATATAAATGCTAGCTCTTCATAATCATCATTCTTTAATTAGAGGACATGTGGGTACCAGATGAGAGGAGCTCCAAGTAAGGGTGATTCCCTGAAATTCCCTAGCATCCCCAGACATGAAGCTAGTAAAGAAGTAGAATACATTCCCCACACTGGGGTCATCGTGGTTCTTCAGAAGCAGTCTGTCAGAGTCTTGATGAGATAAATCAGGGCAATGAGCTTGCAGACCTCAGACAAACATACTTGACCTTCCTGCAACATGGCGATATAAGTGATCTTATAACTCCCTCTTCCCAGAAGCCTTAAAGCCAAGTTCAAAAAAAGTCACCAAACTGGCAGATTCTGGAAGAGATAAATCAAGGAAGTGAGCATGAGAACCTCAGACAAACATACATACATACATGGTGATATAAATGATCTTGTACCTTTTTCTTCCCAGAAGCCTTAAAGCCAAATTTTTAAAAAATCACCAAACTGGCAGACTGTAGAAAAGATAGATCAGGAAAATGAGCAAGTGAACCTCAGACAAATATATTTAATTTTCCTCCAACATGGCAATGTAGTGATCACCAAACTGGCAGATTCCGGTACAGTCTATTCTCAGTTGGTCATCTCCATGGAAGCATTCTGAGGTGGCAACCCATGTTTAAAAAAAGTTTTCATGCATAATTTGTTAATTGACTGTTTATTGATAAAAATATGAACATTAAGCTCACAAATGTATTTTAATCCCTGGGAATCCTAAAGAATAAAGATTTATTCTACCCATCATGGGAGTACAAATAAATATCAAACATAGTCATATACATTGTCTCATTAGAGAGACAAAATACACACACACACACACACACACACACGCACACACACACGCACACACACACACCCATTCATAAAATAACCATAGAATGAGATAAGACACTGTCTCTTTGAACCCTAAAATATGTCACTTATACTTGGCTTTAGATAATCATATATGGAAAATGTCATTTTGGGTAAGGTGGTTATGCTGCAATTTGGGTAAGGGAAGATTATGCTAAAATTAAGTGGAAGAAGCACCAAAAGTCTCCAACCAGAAATGCTTAGGGATATTGGCAAAATGGGGTTCTTCTTTACGAATCATCAACTGAGTTCAGAATTTAGAAATCCCTTTTCTGTTCAAATGAAGGACCAAACTATCTAGTCAACCATTAAAGAGTAATTAATTACCCACTAGAGGATAGATATAGAAAGTAATTTTGAAGTGGGGAAGATTTCTCTCTCTCTCTCTTTTATGGAATTGAGCATTTATAGTGATGGAAACATTAGACTGCATGTCAGGAAGTCTCGATGTCTGACTTTTCACTGTGTGATAACATTATTTACTAAATATTATATGATATAATTTAATAAATATTAAGAAACAATATTAACAATCAATAGCATTTGTAGAGCATTTAAAGATGTGCAAAAGGTTTTTACAAATATCTCATTTTAGCCTAACAACAACCCTATAAGGTAAGTGCTATCATTTCCCCTATTTTGTATTTAAGGAAACTGAGGCAGACAGATGCTAAATGACTTAGCATCACACAGCTAGTAAAGGTCTTGAAGGCCACATCTGGACTTAGTCTTCCCAAATCTGGGCCCAGTGTTTTACTCACTGCACCACCTAGCACTCAGGCAATGTCTCTTAAATTTTCTGGATTATGGTTTCCTTATAGTGGTTTATTTCACTACATAAAGAAAAAGTTGGACTAAGTTTCCTTTCAAAACTAAGTAAGTTTCTGTGACTCACAGACAGGGAGCCCAAGACAGAGAAAGATCAAGTCTTTGTAACAAACATGCCAGACAGAATCCTGTCCTGGCACACACTGGTGCCCTAAGCTAACTTCCTCCTTATGTTTACACTTCCTCTTTGGGTGACTAAATTTAACAAAAAATAATGCTTAGACTTGGTTCCAGCTGTTTTTATGATGTTTGCTCCTTTTAGAAGTGGTAGTCTGCCCAGTTCCAGCAAATCAGATACAAGAAAACCAGAAAAATATAATTTGATAGATAATCATCATCATCATCATCATCATAGTAAGGCAATTGTATTGTACTAGAGGTAGCATAATAGAATAAGGCATGAACCTCAAATTAGGAGAACTCTGTTTAAATCCCTTTTCTAGATGAACGACTGGACATAGATTTCATATCTATGAGCCTTGTCATTCATAAGAATAAGATATTATTAATAAGTATACTATCTATCTCACAAAGTGGCTATGAGAAAAGTATTTGGGAAACTCCAAGACACATGAATCATTTAATTATTTCATCATCTAGATTGACCTTTGTTCTATATAGAAGCAATTCAAGAAAAAATTCTAAATCTTATCTGCCCACTGAGCTTTGACTTCTTTTCATTACTATAACAGAGCTAACATGGTAGAATGAGTAAAGACCCAGCTTTTGCATTAGGAAGACCTTTGGTACCTAGCTTTTCCTTGACTATGGACACATTATTTCTCTTTAGCCTCAAATTATTTTCTAAGATTCTGGATTATAGAAGAGATACTATTATGCAATTGGTGTGGATAATTTCTACACTGGGAGTTAACCAATATATATGAAATCACAAACTTAGCTACCCTTACACACACACACACACACACACACACACATGTACGTGTCTGACTGTATGTTTGTGTGTATATATTAGTTATCATCCTTTGTTCTCAAAGAGAACCAAAATGATATTATTATCTTAGAATCAAGTTACAATGTGTCTAACTGTGGTTGATCAGAGCCAACTGTGGTTGGCCACAGACACAAATAGTCCTTATGAACATTTGGGATGGCTTTTCTAACTTTGAGCATCTTGAATTTCTTCTGAGATAATTGAATTCTGCTTTTGCTCATGGAGCACAGCATCTTCTCTGAAGAGGGCACACCATGCTGGTGGTCCTGTGCCAGTATGTTCCATCAGTTCTAAAGTTCTTAGGAGATATCTTGAAAGTGTCCTTTTCAAATCACCATGTGAGCTCTTGCACTATTTAAGTAAGTTCTATATGAAGTTATCTTTTTGATAAGCATATGTTTAAATGAAGCTGTACTCTCTGCAGTAGATTTGGAATTCTTGGTTGTTTAGTTCAAGAAAAGACCTCAATGACTGGTACCTTATTCTGCCAGATGATCTTTAGAATCTTCCTAAGCAATTCAAATGGAAGTGATTCCATTTTCTGACATGGCACTGATATAATGTCCAGGTTTCACAAACTTACAATAATGTGGTCAGCATATGGCTCTGTAGATCTTTGGTTTGGTGGTCAGTCTAATTTCATTCCTTTCCCACACTTTCCTTTCCAACTTCTGAAACACTGAGCTAACTCTGGCAATGTGTGTTTCAACTTCATTATCAATATGGACATCCCTGGAAGGTATTTTGCCGAGGTAAGGGAAATTATCCATAGTATATATAATAATTATTACTATTGTCATTGTTATTTAGTTATTTAAATTGCGTCCCACTCTTTGTGATCTCTTTGAGGGTTTTCTTGGCAAAGATACTAGAGTCGTTTGCCATTTCCTTTTCCAGTTCATTTTACAGGTAAGAAAGCTGAGGCATATGGGTTAAATATCCAGAGTAACAAATCTAGTAAGTATTTGAGCTCAGGAAGATGAGTCTTCCTGATTCTGAGTTTGGTGCTCAATCAATTATTGCTCCCATATCAACTAGCAATACACACACACACACACACATATACATTATACACACATATATGCATATGTGCATATCTCTCATTATAGTATTTATTTCATTTTTAAACTCATTTTATTTGGCTTTATGTTATGATCTCATTCCCCATCCATTCCCCAATCCTACCTTGTAACAAAGAAAAAACATTAAGGAAAATTATCTGCTACAGAAGTTTGGTCTGACGACATATGATGTTCCGTCTTCCTGGTATCCTGCCTCTCTGCTATGAGGAAAGAGATGTTTCCCTATGTCTTTTCCAGCATATTCCCAGTCATTTCATCTAAAAGTACTGCCCTAATCATGCTATTTTGTCACAAAACTAATCACACCATTCATTCTTTCCTCAATTCTATTGCTATTTAGGCCCAGAAAAAAAACATATCCTCTCAAGAAGATGAAGCATATTGATATCTCTTGGAATAGGTTTGATTAAAGCAATATGACTTGTGTAGACAGGGTCCACATTGGAGGTCATAATTTGCACAGCCTAAATATTATACCACAATCCCCGTAGGTACTGAGTAATTACTTTTTGTGATTTTTGGTTCTTAACAAATCTCCTGATTTATGCTGAATCATGCTACAAACCCCACCACAAAACCACAAGCATAAAGAGAAATTAATGTGGTAGATAAATAAAGAGACTCATTATTCAAGGTCCATGTGTGATGATTTAAGTATATTATATATCAAACTAGTTTGAAAGTTACTTTCTAGCTCATATTCAGTATTACATTCTAAAATGTAAACTCACAGAGAATAAAAGCTATTTTTCACTATTGTCTTTATAGCAGCTATCTTTGTGTTGCCTACTAGTGTGCCATGCAGGTATTCCATAAGAACTTGAAGAATTAAATTGGAAAGAAATTAGATTTTGAGTCTTCAAATCCTAGATCTAATTAGCTAAATGAACTATAAGAAGTTTCTTTACCTAATAAATACTAACAATCCATGAACTACTTACCTTATAAAATGATTTAAAGCACCATGTAGTAGAGTAGAAAGAATGCTGGCTTTAGAACATCTGAGTTCAAATTCTTATTATCTTTACGAATTTGAATTTAATTTATTCATCTGCCAACTGAAAGGTTTTTGAAGCCCCTTCCAGTTCTTGAGTGATGATCCTATGCTTTGCACCATGAAGTGCTATGAAATTTATTATTTTTAGAGTACTGAAGACATCATTCATTTTCATATTTTCATTTATATTCTTTATTATATTCCTCATGGTTTTTTATATATTGTGCATTCAGTAAGAGTTGCTGTTGTTTTTCAATACAGAGAAATCTGATTTTTCCAATATTAAATAACATAAACTCCAATTAATAGCTCTCTATTGCCTACTAAGGAAAATTCAATGTTGCTTGGCATTCAAAGTCAATCAAAATAGAACCCAACCTTTCCAGCTTTACTTTATGCTATTGCTGGTTCTCAGTCATTTCATTTCAGTTCAACTCTTCATGGATTTTCTTGGCAAAGATACTGGAGGAGTTTTCCATTTCTTTCTCCAACTCATTTTACAGTTGAGAAAACTGAGGCAAACAAGGTTAAGTGACTTGCTCAAGGTCACATAGCTAATCTGTATCTGAGGTTGGATTTTAACACAGGAAGATGAGTCTTCTTAACTCTCAGCCTAGCACCCTATTCCTTGTACTATCTTGAGCCTTTTTCTCACACTATTCACCTCTATATACTTTATTCTTCAGAAAAAACTTATCCCTCCCTGTTTATTTATATCCTTCTTATTTCTACCCTCATGGAGGTAGCACTATATCTTTTCCCCCATTTTCCCTTACATCTAGAATGCCTTCTGCTTCTCTTCATCAGATGAATTGCTAGACACCCTTTGAAGCACAACTCAGAGGTCACTGATTGCTTTGGCACAGGCAATGGATCATTGAGGGAATCCAGCAAAAAGGGAAGTGGGGTGGGTGCTTCATGGATCAAACAGATTTATGTAAGTTAGTGAGAGTATTATAAATTTATCAAAGTCTGTTTGAGGTTGGGAAGAATAGGATACAAGCATAACTTATACATAGTTAGGGTCTTGAGCTTTTTCTACCATTTTAAGATCTGGGAGAGAATAAGCAGAGAGAGGTGGTTCTGAATGAGAGGATTGAGGAGTGTGGAAGAGAGTAGGGAAACAATGGACTCAGAGGTTGTAAGGTATTAAGTGTCACCATAGTGCTGAATGGAGATGTTTATTGGGTACTTGCATTGTGCCTACACTGCCACCAGTACTGAAAAAAATAGTGCTAGTAGAAGTTGTGCTCAGATTCATCCTAGAGCTACCAGTCTATATTCAACTGGCTGAAATTAATCCCAATTTCCAATCCCTAGGGGAAGGAACTTGATAGTGGACATTACACATATGATAAAGGGATAGGGGACAAAGGGGGAGTAGTACTCCCCACCCCAGCCTAACATTCAGAAGAAAAAGGCAGCTAAGGATGAGTTGAGAAAGTGTAGAATATCTAAACCTGATTCAAATTGGTCTTTATGGTGATGGATTTCAGGTGATATCCCTTGCAGATCTTTTCTCCTCCCTACCATCCTTGTTCCCTGCCTTTCTAGCTCCTTTTTGTGTTGTCTTCCCCCAGTAGGAAACAAACATCCTAAAGGCCTCTAGTGTCAATCTAGATCCTGGTACATGCTGTTGTTCAGTTGTTTCAATCATGCCCAATTCTCCGTGATATCATTTGGGATTTTCTTGGGAAAGACAGTGGAATAATTTGCCATTTCCTTCTCCAGCTCATTTCCTCATGATGAAACGGAGACAAACAGGACTAACTAACTTGCCCAGGATCACACAAATATTGTCTGAGGCCAGATTTTGAACCCAGGAAGATGAGATTTCCTGATTCCCAGCCTGGCACTCTACCACATAGCTGCTTTCTATACATGGAAGTGCTAAATAAACATTTATTACCTCACCTTGCTCAGACTCAGACAAACTACTTGCTATTTCCCAACATCCTCAGTACCCAATGCTTGATTTAATCTTCTTATTAAAGTGAGAGGTCATCTTGATAAGTGAGGGTAATTGGAAGGAAAGGGAAATGAAGTATGGGAATTAGAGGAGATTCAGAAAAACACAATGAGAAACGTGTTAAAAACCAAAGGATTATAGAATTTTAGGGACTAGAAAGTACTTCTAAATTCATCTAGTCTAACCTAGAGCTGAACAGAAATCCCCCTTACTATATAACCAACAAGTATCTATATAGACTTTGATCAACAACTGACTTTCAAGGATGGGATATCTATTGTGTCCTGAGTCAGCTCATTTCACATTTGACTTTACAAATAACTATGTTGTATCATAGTGCATAGAGTGCTAGACCTGGAGTCAGACAGACAAAGACAGAAACAGAGACACAGACGCAGAGGCAGACAAAGACAGAGAGAATAAAACATCTTTCCTACTTGGCTCAGAAAAAGATCAACATCACCATAGGAAGAGGGAATAATAATAGTAAGGGCAGATTCTAAGCTCATAGTAGTACTTCTGAATCTAGTCAGCAAGACTGCAAATACAGAAGCAAAACTACCAGGCTCTAGTTCATTTTACAGCTGCAAAGCAGGAATAGTAATAAATAATAGTAATAAAAGCAGACAAGTCTTTTGAATGGTTACAGAGCTGTTCCAGGAGGTTCTGTTGATGAGGTAATAGGG